>NC_087260.1:20639700-20819700 GCF_037042905.1 Lytechinus pictus
TGAAAATCATCTCTTAAACCAATTTAGCTGTCAGCAACACTGAAAAATGTATGTTTTATTGGAAAACCTCGATGATCTTTCAAAATAATGTTTTGGATGAATCTTCAATAATACTAGTATACGCCCAAAGCAGGGGGGTGTGCACTTGCCCCCCAAGCATATTTTTTTTTTTGGGGGGGGGGCAAAACGAGTTTTTGCAACATTGTCACCTCTAAATGTTGAAAAATAATATATTTAAAGACAAAATAAAGAATAAAACTACTCTTCTTATCTAAAATTGTAACTGAAAAAAATAAAAAATTTCGCCCCGAGGGGGCAACTCATATACTACATGTAAATTTATAAATGCTAGCCTCGCCTCTCTCGAGAGAGTTTGCCCCATGCCCCTTTGCTAAACCCTTACACTTTCCATTTATCCTAAGCCTTCACTGAGTTTCCTTGCAATATACTGATACAAGAATAATTTTCATTGATCGCGTATAGGAAAATGAATAAGCCTCATTTATGGTCCTTCGCAGTTAATTGGCATGATAGGATTAATCTTCTATAAACCTGACTTATCTATAATTATATTTCATTTTACACCAGTTCTCTAGTATGCCGTGAGAGGGGGTCTTAGGCGGATCCAGGGGAGGTGCCGGGCGGCGCAAAAAAAGGAGATGAGAGGAGAAAAAGAATTAAAGATAGGAGGAAGAAAATATTGAATTAAATAAGAAGAGGGGATCATGAAAACAAAAACTGTCGCGGTTATACTGAAGAAAAAAAAAATTCTCTTGCGAGCGCTTCCTGCCCGCTGCCCGCAATGTTGCCTGTTGAGAAAGATTAATAATTAATAGGGCCTACGCATTTTGTTCATGATTACAACAAATATTCTCAGAATGTTTAATTTTCAGTTGTAAATATAAACATGAAATGTCCGAAAATTTGAGCTCGCGCTCCGCGGCGCTCGGCTTGTATTTTATTTAGACCTTATATACGATCTTGTTTAAAGATCTAAAACATCAGTGTTACAGGTAGGACTGCCCCCTTTAAGACCTTAAAAAGGCAGCTTCTTACTTGTCAATATTGGGGAAAATGTGTGGATGAAAAGATTTTTACACCCCGCTCCCCCTTTATTTGAAATCCTGCATTGAAATAAATAGAAATGCTATACGCATTATTGGTAATTAGGTGTGCACTTGTTTGGTCTAAAAATAATGCTGCTGAAAATTGTTCACTTCCGAGGCCTGGCTATACAAAAAACAAAACAGACAAACAAACACTGTAAAAAAAACAAAAAAACAACAACTAGTAATAGGCCCTATAGCTGGCGCACTTCGCGCTCGATCCTAAGCAGTGCATATAGCCTTGGTCTCTATTACCAATCCTTTCAAGAATGCAAACGATGCTTGAGTCCGTTTAAAACCAAAATTAGCTCGCGCTTCGCGCTTGAATTATTTGTTCAGTTATATAATTTTATTATGCTCACTTATCCTCTTTTTTAATTCAAACGATGCTTGAAAAAAATATTTTTTCATGATCTTTGATTAACTAGCTCGCTTCAGCTCGCTCGCAATACCCCTCATGGGCCGTGGAAACGTCCGGGGGAGTGGGGCTGTGGGGGCCGCCTTAGCCCTACACTTTTTTTCCAAAACCGTGTACAAAAACGTAAACTGACCATCTTATTATGATTTTGCATGGTCAGCCCCGGCCCCACTTTCATGCTTTCAAAATCTTTCAAAATCGTTCAGCGGCCCCTGCCCCTATAATTGGCTGCAGAAAGTGTCAAAATCACCCCCAAATTATCTGAGAGCTGTTCCAAAGTTTTAATTCTTACTAGAACCCTCGATGTGTCTATTATTTTGTCTACTACTTTTAATCGAGAGAATATGACGACGATGAAGCACAATTCAGGGGCGGATCCAGCCTTCGCCAATAGGTCGAGGGGGCAGAATCTTTTTCAGCCATATTTTCCCCGATCGAACTAGATTTGTTTGTTTCTTTGCAGGGGTAGTCCTAATGGTCATTTCTTAGCTTCAGCATGAATATATAATAATCTCATAAGACTTATTTAGATAGTGCAAGCGCGAAGCGCGAGCTAATTTTTGTTGTTGTTGAAATTCTATGCAGTTTGTCCTAAAAATATAACACTCTGGGTAATGTTTGTGGTCCTGAAAAAGATGTGTAAACAACTAAATAATTACTGTACGAGCGCGAGCAGAAATTTTTAATATACGTTTTGATCTCATCGAAAAAAGGACCTGTTAAGGACTGCTTGCAGTTAGCCATGAAGACGTTACACATTTCAACAATCAAATAATTCGAGCGCGAAGCCTAAGCTGAAAATTGTTGACATTTCTACCTAAAGAATGGAAATTCCAAGAATACACTTTTTGTAATCGTGAACAGGATAGGTTACTATCACTTTAGGTATATAAGCTTAACCATTCGTGCGAGCGAAAATTTTTGAGATTTAGACCTAAAACAGCTCTATTAAGTTTTTAAATCATGAAAAGGATGAGTAATTTGGGATCTAATGCTATAGAACTTAGAACAAAGCGCGAGCAGATTTTTTTTAATATTCTTATCAGAAACTGGATAATGATAGAGAACGAGTTACGCCATAAAATCATGCGCGCACGGGTTTCAGATTAAGACCTAGAATTTGGGCATTCTAAATACATTTTTATCATGAAAATCAATAAAGCAAGCGTGAAGCGCGAGCTTAAAATATTTGATAATCCGATCTGAAAAAAGGTTTGTTTAAGCTCTACATTTCAAGCACTTTGTATAGGAGCATTGTGAAATGGATATCATGGATCGATCGCACTCAATATAAAGAGCCGATACTTTTTATTATTATTACTTCGAGTTTTGACATATAGGACTGGGACATTCTAAGGACATTTTGTCATCATAATTATGAAAATGATGACTATTTTCCTATTCCTCTTCCTATAATTGCGAGAAGAAACTTGTCGATGTTCTATTTTGAAAAAGGCCTTACTAGATTAATATCTTATACAAGCCTAAAGAGAGCGCGAAGTCTGTTAACATGGCCTGAATTGCCGGAATTTTTGATACTGTCAAGAAATGGGGATTTTAAGTCACTAGTTTGAGTTTGTTATATATAGCGAGACTTGATATTGAGAAATACATAACTCACCAATCAAAATGTAAGCGTGCAGCGCTAGCTAATTTTTGACAAGCAGACCTGAACCAGACCTGAATAGGGATATTTAGAAAATTTTATGGAATACACGAATTGGTGGGCCAACCTGATAAATCAAATTTTGCCAGCGCACAGCGCGAGTAGAAACTGTTAATATTCAGACCATATAAACGCAGTTGACGTTTCGAGAGCACTTAAAAAAAATCAGTTTATAAATCAAACAAAATGAAAGTTCGATTTCCCAGCTGAAATGTGTTTTGTATATTGACTTCAAAGTTTGATATTTTAAAATCCATGTTGAGCAAGATATGTAAATCACCTATCAGGCAATGCGAGCTCGAAGCGCGAGCGTAATTTTCAATTTTCCAAATCGTCCCCTCATCTTATTTTTTTCACTCGTCTTACTCCTATTTTTCCTCTTCCTTTTCTCCTCCTTTTTCCCGCCTTTTTCTTCCCCCTTTTTATGCTCCGCTATTGGGGAGGGGGTGGGCCCCTCGGCCCTCCCCCTGGATCCGCCTATGCAATTTAAAGGAAATAGAAGGGGCATCTCTGTTTTTTTAATCATTTTTTTAGGCGAGTTGTGTAAGGTCGAAGTGTCTAAAATTTATGCAGCCGTTTGGTCTACATTTCTTTTTTATTTTCGCGCAGATAAATGCGCCGCCGCATGTAATCTGTCTCACTATACTCTGGGTTCACATACTATACTAACGACTGTTTTTACATCTACGATAAGTTTCGTGAATGTGGCATGTTTACTTTCACTTCATAGCAAATCAAAAGGAATGTCAAACTAAGCAGACGACGCAAAGATGACAGATAAGCGATTTATTTTAGCAATAGACATTGGAACAACAACGATAAGAGGTCACGTGTATGACGAGAAGGCAGAGTTAATTGGACAGGGATTGCAGAAGGTATGAGAAAATGGGCGTGAAGATCTGACTTGAGCTGAGCGTCGCCAGCTACAAAACAATGCCAGCGCCAGCATGCCGATGACGGCCGGGCGCGGGCGCGCCGGGCTGCTACCGACGTGTGCAGCCATGCCCGTACCTTCGCCAGCCCAGTGCCTGGCAGGTGGGAGTGGCAGGTACTTCAGCGTGCCGTGCTAGTTGCACTTAAATTGCCATTATATGACAAGACAAAATTACTGAACAAAGTAAACGTAAAATTCAGAATTAGACTAGAGTAAAGTGTCCAAATGTTGGACACTTTTTTTGGACCAAAACAAAAATACAATTATTGAATCAAATAAAAATCATGTATTTCCATAGTACAAATGTTGAATATTAATGTAAAAAACATGGTAAACAGAAATTATTTACTTTCTACCAGAAGCTTGTTTTTTGTCAAAAATTGGACGCAGTTTCCAAATATTGGACGTGTAGAGTTGTGCGCCACGATCAATTTCAGCGATTTGAATCGTGCTCTACACATAAAAAAATTATGACTTGATTGTTGAGAAAATAACTTATCTTATCTGCGCAAATGCCGATTTCAGTTACTATAAATAATTTTGATAATGAAATTGGTAAATAATGATTATTTACTTACCAAATGGACCTCTTTCAGCTCTAAACATCGGACGTCTTCGCTCAGCTGCGCACGACTTCGTTCTGAAAACGAGCGCGTGCATGTTTACAGCACAGCACGCATTTCCAATTCAATCGGCTAATATGTCCGATGTTTAGGAGAGTGCCATATTTGGAAGGGAGTCAAATTTCCCGCTATGGGGAACCCCTGTGGCGGCCATTGCAGATTTTCTTGTGATATATCAAACTTGTGCGATCTCGGCAGCGATATTTCCGATGAAAATCACTTCCCCCTTACGAGATTTTTTTTGGTCATTGATCTTTCAGAGTCCATAATTAGCGAGGGTCATAAGAATCTTTGGAAGTCAAAATCATGGATTTTACCCAGGCTGGATTTAACCCCTGGAATATTTTTTTTTAGCAGCACCTAGATCTACTGTGTGTGCCGTTCAATAGGAGATATGTTCATGTATCACATGTATGCATGCAAGTCCCCAACCAGTGCGCATACCCGTAGTTGTGGTGAGGTAGTTGAAGTCATTTTTCGTCCGATGTTTGGAACCGTCCGATATTTGGGTTTTTTACTCGAACAAGTTCTAAGTTAACCATGGCTTTATTCGGCTGCAGGCATTAGGTCCAGATTTGAGATATAATTAATGCCCCAGCCTAGGCTAGCCATAGCCTAGTCTAGCAATTGTCTTGTCATTAATGGCAATTTGATAAGTTTTTGAGAACTGGATCTAGATATAAGCCTAAGGACTAGATAAGGGTACTGGCAATTTGACTGAGGGTGATGATTCATTCATGGCAACACGAACAACCACAATTTAGTAAAAATTAAGTCCACGCACATGCGTTCCCTTATTCCAAAGATGCAGGTCATGAATATTCATATTGTGGTCCGGAACTCCGGTGGGAAAAATAATTTTGCGGCCGGGAGCACTGTCACTCCAGCTAACTCAGTCTCACTCAGAGTCAGGGAGCCAAAAAGCTACAAAGGCAGAGCTCAGGCCAGGGCCTGGATATGTGATCATGAATGTGGAAATATTTTGGTGTTGGACCAATCAACAAAAATGACATTGTTAGGGTTTTGAAAATTACTGGTCATGCACATGCACAGTAGGTCAATAGTTGAGTGGCCTTGGAGATTTGTTGTGCCCCCTTTTTTTACCATTTTTTTTTCATTTTCCCATTTATGATGTACATGTAGTTATTAAAGAAATGTGCCTTTGGGTGATGATGCCCTAAAGATATTGAATTAAAGGCCTCCAAGAATGTTTGATTTCATATGGTAAAATCAGGGTATTTGATTGTATTTATCTTGGATTTACCTTGAGTAGGCATTAAGTTTTTCATAGATTATTCAAATTGCCTTTAACTGCATCGAAGAGAAGATAAGATTTTATTAAACTCTATCGACTTCGATCGGGAGTATGTGAGTCTCAACAAGAACATATATTTACAATAATGAATTTGCGTATAAAAAGATGAAGTTGATACCAAAAACTTATTTGGTGTTGAGTAGCATGGGTAAAGCATGGTCATAGAAGATTCTCATTAGGATTAAAAATATACAAGGACCTTATCAACAGTTTTGCCAAACATGATTTTAACAACGACTTCATCCTGTATTCAATCTCTTTAACAGTTGGAGTTTTCCGTTCCAGAAAGGGGCCATGTCGAAATCATTCCAGATGTCCTTTGGTCACAGTTCTTGGCAGTCGGTAGAGAGGCAATAGAAGGTTTGTATTGATTTTTTAAGTGTTTTGTTGCTTTGTTCTGTTCTGTTTTTTGTTCCTATTTGGATAGTTGCATTTGAGTTTAGCAATGAATAGCAATCACCAAACTTGAAGTTGAAAATGCACCAGATAAAGACTATAACAAAATATATTCTGAAAATTTGTCATGATTTTTCAGAAAAATTACAATTTGCTCCACAGGTGAATGTAGTCATCCATGCATGGATCAGTCTCATATCTTCATAGACATTACTGGTACCGTAAGTAACGGACTATAAACCGCACCCCCAACTTTGGACAAAAAAAAAATAAATGAATAATAATAATAATAAAATCCTTCTCACATTTACATGCATATTTGAGGTACGAAGAAACAACAACTCAGTTAAAGATTTCAAGGTATCCAAAGAGATTACCGGTATGCGGAAATCTGCTGTTCTTGATCAATTCATCTAAATGTTAGCAAGAAAGAAAAGTCCCGACAATATTGGCCACTTACACACTCACTCACCTCACAGTCACAGTGTACACACACACAGCACTGCCGTTCTTACAATGCAAACTACGATACGGTACCAGCAGTACATCTTATCAAATTATGATGTGTCGTTCCCGGCGTAGGAAGAAGAAACATTCACATTTCTTGCATCACAACCTCACAATCACTTTCAGAATTTGTCTAGCATTCGATGTCTTAGCATGAATTTTGGATACGGGATTACAGGAAGGTTCGAGAAACAGAGAAATTGGCATTTTTCCAATTGTTTTTACGGCTTCGTGCCGTCTCTCTTGTGCGTAGTGTACATGGTATCTTATGAAAAGCAAACGAGAAAGAAAAAATAAGCTGGCGCGAAACGGGACTTTTGCGGCCGAGGAGCTGGGGTTAAAATGAATAGCGCCAGCTTAAGTCGCACTATAATACCACAATACAACGCAAGCTAGCTCTCAGCCCACTCAACTCTCGCTCAGCTGTGACAAAATATTACCGAGTATGCTTGGTTTCTCTTTGAACTTAGCCAGGGTACTTCGCTGCTTTGAATCGAGAATAAAGTCGAAATTAGTGTCATGAAGGTGGGTGCGTTTGTTATGGACAATATTTGATTAAGATCGTAATAATCGCTTCCCATTACCCGCGGCTCATACCCCTCTTAACGACATTGCCCTGGGCGGCTACGCCCGGCCACTCGATGTGTTGTGAACTGGCAGACGTCTTACATGTTCGGGACGGGTTACGGCGGGCTGGCTCGGACCCGTCACCGTGGATAAACCGCACCCCCGACTTTTGCTTCTATCCCGCCGAGAAAAAGGTGCGGTTAATAGACCGTTACTTACGGTAGTCAATATGTGTACATGTAGCACTAATTTAACCAAGCTATTTTGCTTATTATACCCTTTTATGTAATTAAAAATAGTTATCACATTATGATAAAAGGGGAACTTTCTGTGTTAGCTTTGAAATACTTAACATGTTCCTCTTCTAGATTCCAAAGTTCCAGCCGATCAAATAGCATCTATCGGAATTTCAACACAGAGGGCGACATTTACGACATGGAACAAGCGCACCGCGTGTCACTATCACAACTTTATCTCATGGAACGACACCCGGGCAGCTCAGTTCACTGATTCGGTCAACAGGGCAATTACTTTCAGGGTATGTCACAAAGATATTGGATCTATTTTATCAGGGGTCTCTGAATAGATTTGAAAATAGGAGAGGGTGGGGTGGGGCTGTGAGAAGACGGTAGGAGGTCTGAGCCAAGAGTTGGTGGTGGGGGGGGGGGGGCTGAGTGAACATGCATAAATTTACAATTTCATGGCTATTTTTATGTTTTTGTGCATATATGGTTACTGAAAAAAGCGTGGGGGAGGCTGAAGCCCCTTCAGACTCTCTGTTCCATGGCCCTTGGTTATTATGGCTAGTAAGTTATCAGCAATAGCAAGTTTTTCTCTCTTTTGACCATGACAAAAATTCTATAAGAGTAAAAACTATATATGGTCTGTGATTTGTGTGGTTCATTTGCATTGATCTGTCCCAAACCTCCTTCACAACCACCACCCCTAGATTTATCCACGGCACTTCCAATAAAATTGGTATAAATCTTGCCTATGTGGAATCCGGCAGAATGGGCTGCAACTCGCATTTTAATTATTCACCAATAAGCGTAAATTCAGAATTATCTTTCATTGTCTGTTTGTGTACAGGGCCTAAAGGCTGGTGCTCGGGTTGTTAAATGGGTAACTGGAAGCAGAAGATATGAAGCAGCGAGTGTACTGTCATTTACTCCCCAGCTAGTAAGTTCTGTTTTGATGTTATGATGATGTTTAAATTTAGGTGATGATGATGATTATGATAATGATGATGATGATGATGATGATGATGCCATGACGATGACGATGATGATGATGACGATGACGATGATGGTGATGGTGGTGATGATGATGATGTTGAGGATAATGATGATGGTGGTAATGAAGATGATGATGGACATCATCAGTAATGGTAATGGTAATGATAATTGTATTAATGATTCTGATGATGGAAATGATTATGGTATTAGTAGTGGTGGTTGTGTTGATGACATTGTATTGACAAAAATGATGGAATTGAGTATGTTTGTGATGCTATTTGATATTATTAGTTTAGTTTAGTTTACTCCAACGATGTTGTAGGACTAAGCCTGTTCATCGATCAAAGTAGAATGTCTATTGCTGCTCTCCTTCAGACAAAATTAGATGCGCTACTTATGTTGGCAGGGATAAATGATAATAATTAATGGTGAAAACAATTTAGTTATTGAATTAGCTGCAATATGATGTAAATTTTCACTAACTTTGCATTCAGAATTATTATTAAAAAAAAACAATAATATTTAGAAAAATATTTTTATACACTATCTGCTCTCAGTTATACAACCAAACATAAATGTTTTAATGATTTGCTTAGGGTTTTTTTCTGATAGAAATGAATAAGCACACAGTTTAATTAATGCCTAAAATTAGTTTTTGTCTTCATTTTCTCCTTTTTCAAATATTTTCAGGTTATCATGAGGCTTTGTTGGGTCCTTGACAATATAAATGGAGTAAGTACATGTATAAATGTGTTTGCTTTTTTTGTTCATTAAAGGTCAAGTCCACCCCAGAAAAATGTTGATTTGAATCAATAGAGAAAAATCAAACAAGCATAACGCTGAAAATTTCATCAATATAGGATGTAAAATAAGAAAGTTATGACATATTAAAGTTTCGCTTATTTTTCTCAAAACCGTTACATGCACAACTCGGTGATATGCAAATGAGAAAGTCGATGATGTCCATCAATCACTATTTCTTTTTTTTTTTGGTTAATTGTTTGAATTACACAATATTTCAATTTTTACAGAATTGGCAATAATGTAAATGTAAAAACAATGTTCATTCCACATGTTCAGGGAGGAATAAAACTCAATTTCACATGACAAGGGGGAGAAAATCAGAATATTTCATATAAGAGTACAAAAGAAATAGTGGGTGACATCATCAGTCCCCTCATTTGCATTCCAACCAGGATGTGCATGTAACTGTTGTGTGAAATTTAGCAAAATTTTAGAATGTCATAACTTTCTTATTTTACATCCGATTTTGATGAAATTTTCAGTGTTATGCTTGTTGGATTTTTCTCTCTTTATTCAGTATCAACTTATTGTTGGGATGAATTTGACCTTTAAGTAGAAACTTAACATACAAGTCACAATTGAGCTTGAAATGTATGCAAGTGATAATATATTCTCAAAATTGCCTGTTTAGAAGTCAGGGGAGTGTATCGTGAAACAAATAGTCGGTGATTTCCACTGACAAAACTTGCTCTGATCCAATCAGATGCGATGATTTCTGCAGCTTATAACAATTGTCAGTGGAAAAGGCCAATATTTTGTTTCATGAAAAACTCCCCAGGAAGAAAAAGAGTCAGACCTGTGCACCTGTTTGATCAGCTGATCGAATCATGTCGTGTAGTGTTTCCCCCTCCTGCTCTACATGTATTTCATTTGGTAGATAATTTTCATGTGGTAGATAATATGAAAACCAATACTGTTTATAGAAGAAGTGAAACAATTTTGATAATTAGTTTGACACTTTGTTTGTTTCTTTTATTATTATTATTTTTTAATTGTTAAGCATTCCTCATTTGTTTCTTGTAGGTTCGAGAGGATCTGCAAAAAGGGGAGGTCCTATTTGGAACAATAGATACATGGCTTGTGTGGAAAATGACCAAAGGTTAGTATATGTGTATAGTTCTTGGACAGTTGCCCCGTAGGACAACCTATTTTTTGAGTAGGGGAGTCGTCTTCGAGGATGATGTCTTTCTGGAAAAGCTGTCCTCTTTGGAGCTTTCATCAAGGGTAGCCTTGCTCCATGGGATTGCTTGGTTGTGGTCTCCACTCCTATACCCTTGTAAACGGTCACTTACCATGGATGTATATGAATGTAACAAATAATGTACAGTTTTATGCTGTGGCAATCCAGGCTGTTTAAAATGTGCGTCAAAAATGCGCCTTATTTGTTTTATAAAACGGGATGGCCGAATGAATATGCAAATGGATACAGATAATACCCAGTCGTATGCTGTGGTGATCAGGGATGTTTAATTTGTATGTCAAAAATGCACCTTATTGTTTTATGAATTTATAGTGGAAAGTTTGTTCAAATCCCTCCACAGTTTTAGGATCGCACAAACAGAGAGGTCAAGTGTGCTTTGTATTGACATCACTAGCGTATCTACAAGTAAGAACATCAACATCAAGAAAACAAAAGATAAAAGGAAAGAAAAGGAGATAGAGAAGGGTGAAACGTAATATTATTTTACGCCACTGTGGGGAGCATTTCTTTAAAGGACGTGTTGGACGTTTTATCCATCAAGTCCAATTTTATCCGACAGTTGCCATAGTAACATTGCCTTTCAGCATATAAGAATCAATTAAAGTTGTCGGATCTGACAAGTTGTCGGGACGACACATGTTGATGAAATCCTCCCCTTGGCTGGGTGCAGTGCAATATGGAGAAATGTGGAGCGTTGTGGTCCAGTGGATTAGTCTTCGGGCTTTGAAACAGAGGGTCGTGGGTTCGAATCCCAGCCATGGCGTAATTTCCTTCAGCAAGAAATTTATCCACATTGTGCTGCACTCAACCCAGGTGAGGTGAATGGGTACCCGGCAGGATTATTTCCTTGAATGCATGAGCGCTGAAAGGCAGCTTGAGCTAAGGCCGGGGTAATAATAATAACAACTTGCCTTGGAATAGAATATTTCTAGATAGATGGCGCTATATAAATGCCTATTATTATTTTTAAATGTTTAGCTGAAGAAGAAGAGGGAGAGGAAGTAGGGAGGAAGGAAGGGGTGGTAGAGGAGGACGAAGAGAAGATGTAAGTTTACCCTGACATGTTTACTCCAAGGATAATTTTGATAACATTAGAAATGATTTATTTTATGTTTTCAGGGAAAGTTCATGCTACTGACCTATCCAATATAAGCTGCACTGGCCTGTATGATCTGTACGTAGTAAGTATGGGAACAACTGTATTTGTTTGGGTGATGTAACTGTATTTCTGTGCAATCCTAATTCCTCGGTCAGGCACATTTTTATTTGTTCAATTTTAGGTTTTGTATAGTCATTATTTTTTTTATCATTGATAATTTACTGTTATTATTATTATCATTATGTGATAGGGGAGGGGTTCAATAGGATATCTTCAAAAGAGGAAATATTGAAACTTTTTTAAAGCATTTAATTGATTAAAAAAAATAGATTAGAAGTGATCAATACATGACTATAAGATGACATCTCTGTGTAACAATTTTTTTTTTTGCGTTTTGTGATGTTTTGTTTTCGGTGGGTTGTTCAGTGCTTATCGGATTATGTGCACTTCATAGAAACAATAACCCCTTCCCCAGACCCCCAATGAGTAATTACAATAGTTCCATTAAATCTTTCAATATCTGTGGAAACAGATTTTATGCATGAATATGTTTAATTGATTGAACTTATACTCTAGATATTCATAACCATTTCAATGTTTAAAACTCTTACCTATATTTAGGCTAAATACCATACTCAGTGAAATATAAGTTTGTGACAATTGAAAATCCTTTTCCTATTAATTCCATATTTTTGCTTCTCTGGGTGTTCTGTTATAAGTTATGACTTTATTCTGTTATTGTTGTGTTCACATTCAGTCTAGATGGAATAGTATTCACATGTCATATCTTGGTCTACCAAGCTCACTGCTGCCTGAAATTAGAGACACAAGGTAGAAATCGCCCTTGTCCATCCATTCTGTCGCATCCTTCTCCTCTTCCTCTTATTCTTCCTACTATTCTTATTCCTTCTATTCCTACTTCTCATGATCCTTTTATTCATTCTCCCATTCCTCATTCTCTTCTTCCTCTTATTCCTTCTCCACTTCCTCCTCTTCTCATTCCTCCTCCTTATTTCCCCTCCTCCCCCATCCCTATTCATTTTCCTCCTAATCCTATTCCTCCTCCTGTTCATCCTCCTCTTCCACTTAATCTTCTTCCTTCTCCTGTTATTCCCCCCTCCTTCTATTCGTCCTCTTATTCCTCCTTGTATTCTTCCTTATATTCTTCTTCATTCTCTTATTCCTCCTTGTTTTCCTTCTATTTGTCACCCTAATCCTCCTACATGTATTCCTTCTCTTTCTTCTCCTCCTGTTACTCCCTTTCCCTTCCTCTTATTTCCTCCTTCTATTCTTCCCCATGTTCCTAACCCCAATCATCCTCCTATTTCCCCATTCTTCCTCCTCCTCCCCCCTCATATCCTCCTACACCTGTAAATCATCATCTTCTAATCCTCTTTCTTCTCTTATTCTCCTCCCTCCTCCTCCTATTCCTCTTCTTCCCCTCCTCGTATTCCTTCTCCTAATCCTCTTCCTTCTCATATTTCCCCTCTTCATAATTCCTCCTCTTCCTTCTCCTGTGTTTCGCCATCCTACCCTTCCTCCCATTCCCCATCCCGTTTATCCTCTTGTTCTTCCGCCTCCTCTTATAAGTTTTCCCCTCTTCTCTTATGTTTCTTGATCATTCTATGTATTTTTGTCCTAAAGTGCATTTTTATGTAAAATATATTGATGTGGTATTTTCTAGTTGAGTAACTTGAGCTTCTGCTTGTCGCATTGTAGTTAAATCACCCTCTTCTACTGAATAGAATTTTTAAAGCACTTTTCACCTCTTGTACAGACATGCTTTTATTGTTATACAGGGAATAATTATCAACAATATAATAAGAATTGTAAATAACAAGTTAATTGACAGTTTTAGCATCTTATCTTGGAATCTCCTTCAGAAATGCCCCCAGGTAGTGGAGGAGGTGCAAACATTGTGTGCTTGCAAGCCAGGGGGGTGTTTCACAAAGATTTAAGTATGACCTAGATCGCACTTAAATACTGACGCGTACATGATATGCAACGCGCAATCTTCTTGATCAATACGCAGTAATGCTTGTACTCTTGGCATGATCTGACCAATACTGTCATGCCTTTTATACAGTGCACAACTAGACATTTAAGTGCGACTCTTAGTCATACTTTAATCTTTGTGAAACGCCCCCAGGATCCGATGACAGGGGTAATGATGTCTGTAAATCAATTAGATTTTTTGTTCCATTGTATCAAGCACTTATTTATATGTAAAAATCACCTTGAGTGGTTACTATGCATCAATATGATTGGTACATATTGTACATGAGAACTGACTGTTTCACTCATCTCTATTTAATATTCACTTTTATTTATGTATTATTATTAGTGGAGACTTTGGGATTTGCGACCCAGTCTTGTTTGGTGTGGAGATTCCAATAAAAGCTGTGGTAAGTGTACAATTTATGAGTTTGTCATTCTTGGTTGTTGGTTTTTTTTGTGTGTTAAATCTAAAATAATTGGGAAGATTATTTTAATGTTTAGTCCCATTCATGCATTTCTGTGTGCGATGGATGTGACTCTGAGCAGGATTGATTCAATTTCTAATGGTCTGAATTTCACTAATTCGGCACCACCTTATTCATGTAGTTGATATTATTTAATTGCTTTGTAGAGACTTTATTCCATTTTAAGCTGAATATGCTTGGCTGCAACAATCAATAACTTCATGAATTTTCAAGAGGATGATGAATGTACATATTATATCTAGAAAATATTATGAACAAATATGAATTTTAGATGTTGACGTTGCTGGCCGTCCATAGTTGTGGTTGATCGGATTAATCGTAGCACTTGTAAGACGGGACCCGGAACTGACATATGATTCACCTTCACTATCTGCTCAGGTTGGAGATCAGCAGGCCGCCCTCTTTGGTCAGTGCTGCTTCAGGTCAGGGGATATGAAAATAACCTTGGGAACGGGAGCGTTTACCGTCGTCAACACGGGGAAGATGCCGTCAGTGCCTGCCCAAGGTATGTTCATTCAAATTTGCGCTTCCCACTATACAGCTATAGTGATGCAGCTAGAATGACATATTTTCTCACAAAAAACATTGGGTGTTTTGAAAATATTTTCAATACTTTTTGACACTGGCATAAATCTGTGATGTCATGCTATTTAAATGGGAAATGGAACAATAGATCTTCTCCCCCCCCCCCCCCATGAACTATATATGTAGGTTCACTGCCTACATTTATACCTGTGCTTTTTGACAATTTTGCATCATTGATCAAAATAAAAAAGTACTTATTAGATTATTCACGTTGTAATTATTTTTTCTCACAAAATACATTTGATATCATTGATAAAAATAAGAACACTTGATTGCCAGACATGGCGACACATAGTGTATGCAAATCGGATTCCAAGGAGATTGTAAACGGATTATTCCAGAAACATCCATCGTCAAGTTAATCACTTACAGTCCTACTGAGTGTTCTTCAAAGAAAACTTCTGAACAATGTGCATATTGGAAATTAAGGATGGCTCATAATCAGTTGTAATCATTGTGTCGCCTCTCCCCTTCCCCACCCCACAGCGAACTGCAGGATTACTATGAGACTATTGCTCAGCTCTGTCAAGTATGCTTTTGTCCTCAAGATTGAATCATAGTTTTACACCATGATTTCTTCTTGCTGTTTTTGTTGGTAGGTGCATATCCTTTGATTGGCTGGAAAATCAAGGATGACATCTGTTACATCACTGAATGCAACCAATCGGATTGCGGGACTTTGGTGGACTGGGGTCAATCTATGGGTAGGTGGTCTTCCGTAAATCTCACCATCACTTTATAGTTTTCTAAAAGGTACATGTATGTTTCATTGTCGGCCGGCAACTGTTATTAAAATTTTGTATGTGTTTTTCCATGTGTTTGCTTTGGAAGCATTGTGTTGATTGTGGTGTAGTGGTCCTGACTTTTGCTTTGTAAGCAGAGGGTTGTGTGTTCAAATCCCACTTCAGCCTAGTGTCCTTTGGCAAGGCTTTTGTCCATACTTTGCCACTCTCCATCCAGGTGTTAAATGGGTACCCGGTAGGATGCAGAAGCCTGTTCAGTATGCCTAACAATTTAGTCTTGGAACTCTTGTTGGAATGTTCCCCCGGGTGTGGAGAGAAAGTGCATATACATGTATTGTGTGCAAGTGCCAAAATCTGATGGCTGGGGTAACGGTAAAGTATATACATGTATGTAAAGCATTTGGAGACAACTGATATATTAAAGGTCAAGTCCACCCCCGAAAAAAGTTGATTTAAATAAATAGAGAAAAATCCAAAATGAATAACGCCGAAAACTTCATCAAAATCGGATGTAAAATAGGAAAGTTATGACATTTTATAGTTTCGCTTATTTTTCACAAAACAGTTCTATGCTCAACTCAGTCATATGCAAATGAGAGAGTCGATGATGTCACTCACTCACTATTTCTTTTGTTTTTTATTGTTTGAATTATACAATATTTCAATTTTTACTAATTTGACAATTAGGAACCCCTTGCTGGAACCACAAAATTTTAAAATAACGGAATTGCACGTGTTCAGGGAGGAATGAAACTTTGTTTCACATGACAATGACGAGAAAATCAAAATATTTCATATAATAAAATACAAAAGAAATAGTGAGTGGGTGATGTCATTGGTCCCCTCATTTGCATACCAAACAGGATGTGCATATAACTGTTTTGAGAAATTAAGCAAAATTTTAAAATGTTAAAACTTTCTTATTTTACATCAGATTTTGATGAGATTTTCAGTGTTATGCTTGTTTGATTTTTCTTTTTCTATTCAAATCAGTTTTTGTTGGGGTGGACTTGTCCTTTTAAGAACTATTTAAAAAAGCAGAATATTTTAATTATTTTCTAGTCTAAGCACCTTCAGAATACTACACTACTCAAAAAAAGTTAAGGACCACTTTTTAAAACGTACATAAAGATTTTATACAAGGTGTTTTATTTCTGGAAATACCTCAGTACAACTGTCCTAAATGTCCTTAAACACGCTGTAATCAATTTCACGCATGGGTGGTTTCAGTTGTTGCACAATGTCTCTCGCATCACTGCACATCCTGAAAAGTGGGCCCCGAGGGGTATCAGCTACTGACATGAAGTGGTAAAAACGAATGTCTGAGTGTCTTTCAGGCAGTTCAGTAACGAGTGTGACCACCTCCTGCAGCAATAACGGCTTCACAGCGCTGTCTCATGGAGCTGATGAGGCGATTGATGTCTCTGACGTCCAGTGCATCCCATGCAGCCTCCAGAGCCACACCCAGCTGCTGCAGTCCAAGTGGATGGGCTTCGAGCTGGTCGAGACTCCTCCCCATCATGTCCCAGACGTGCTCTATCGGGTTTAAGTCCGGGGACCTCGCTGGCCACTCCATACGCTCAATCCCCTGGCCCTCAAGGAACTCGGTCACCACCCTAGCTCGGTGGGCACGGGCATTGTCATCCATGAAAATGATGTTTTGTCCCACATTTTCTGCAAATGGCACCACTATAGGTTCAAGGACCTCATCCCTGTACCTCACTCCTGTCATTGCTCCCCCTGGGACCACGTAGAGACGAGTACGGTTGGCGTAGGTGATGCCTCCCCACACCATGACGCTGCCTCCCCCATAACGGTCATGTTCTGCAATACAGGGGTCTGCAAATCTCTCTCCTGGTCGCCTCCAGACTCTCGAACGTCCATCATTGTGGTCAAGGGAAAATCTGCTCTCATCTGTGAACAGAACTCTACGCCATTGCTGTCTGGTCCATCTGACATGCTCCCGGGCCCAGTTGAGACGAATTCTTCTGTGAGCAGGGGTGAGTGGGACACACTGAGCTGGCCGTCTGGCATGCACATTGGCTCTGTGAAGTCGGTTACGGATTGTTTGAGTGGAAACAATCACTCCAGTTGCTGCAGCGCAGTCATTGTGAAAGCGGTTGCGGAGGCTGAGATTCGTCAAGTAGTCTCTACAATCAACAAATTGCTGACAACAGCAATGCCAAGATACAGCTGTCCAGGATGCCATCAAACACAATGAAATCAATTTCACACATGCAGTTCTTTCATGATGTCTCTGGCATCATTGCAATGTGCCCGTACAAAAGTGGGCCATAAGACAAGTGTCTTCCAAAGCATTTTCCGTCTTTAGTCTGTACAATCAACAACTTGCCTACAACAGCAATGCCAAGACACCACCTAAGTGAAACAGATGTAGCCAGAGCCCTAGGGATGCTGGAAGCTGGCCTCAGTCAGCGAAGAGTAGCCAGAATGATGGGCGTGTCACACAGTGTCATTAGCAGAGCAAATCAAAGACACCGAGAGACAGGGCTATACTCCGAGAGACCCCGCAGTGGCCGACCAGTTTCGACAACCCCTAGAGATGATCGCTACTTGATGAATCTCAGCCTCCGCAACCGCTTTCACAGTGCACGCCGCCTCAACAATGACTTCGCTGCAGCAACTTTTCAGGATGTGCAGTGATGCGAGAGACATTGTGCAACAACTGAAACCACCCATGCGTGAAATTGATTACAGCGTGTTTAAGGACATTTAGGACAGTTGTACTGAGGTATTTCCAGAAATAAAACACCTTGTATAAAATCTTTATGTATGTTTTAAAAAGTGGTCCTTAACTTTTTTTGAGTAGTGTATTACAGATATTTAAAAAATTGTTGTGTTCTGCAGGGTTCATACAAACAAGAATGTGAAAACTCACATTAATATCATCTTCCCATACAATTTGAATATCCAGTTCAATCATTTAATTATTTGGTTTCGCAACTTTTCCTTGCGGTTGCAAAGCTCTTCAAAATATTGTTCCACTAAAATACCATATATTACCTACTCAGTCCTTCAAAAGGCCGATTCCTATACTTCAAATGATTTGAGATTTTCAGAATGGAAATATCTCCCTTTTCTCTCTCTATTTTTTCTAGGTTACTACAATAGCCCTGCAGAAACAGATGGTGAAGCGAGATCAGTGGATGACAATGGTGGTGTTTATTTTGTCCCAGCTTTCAAGGGTTTACAAGTAAGTCAAATTAATGTTTAAAAATAATTCCTCTGTGAATTCTACAGTGTTGCATGTATTGTCTGTGGTCCTTCTTGACTAAGTGATTTGAATGAGATACAAAGTTGCATTGTTTTCTAAGATATTTGTAGCCACTAATGTATGCTTATGTAATATGAAGGCACACATGTTTCATTTGTGATTTGGATGCTAATATGATTTGCTTATATTCTTCTGTATTTTGTCAGCAACTCGTATTTAATTTTGCTGTACATGTATGTGATTTTAATGATAATGTGATGTACATTAAGTGCATATTCTTATGCATTTTGTAGCCACTTGTGTTTGATATGCGGTATATAATTTAATTTTAGCTGACTAAAATCATTATGATGATGACAGCGATGTCAAAGATATTGATGATGACGTTCTCCTGCCTTCAGCAATCATTGCCCAAAATACAACCTTTGAAAACAAAATCTTGGTATAATTAGCATCTTATACATAGTTACCAAGTTAGGGGAATATGTGAAAAAATGGCTCTGCCGTAGTCTTTTCCTTTGAGACAACAGAAATATGTTGTTCATTTAGGCATTTTCCACTAAAAAGGCTGATTATTTCGTGCCGTGTGCAATTTGACAAGCAAAAAAGAGGTCCTCACTTCTGTATGAACGACATATTCCTATAAAAATATTTGCTGTGACTCTCTAAAGGCAGACACGGGTCGGATGTGCCCCGCCCCCTCTGGATCCGCCACTGAGATTTGAATTAAACTTGTTTTGCATTCTCCAGTCTGAAAAAAAATGCTTAATCTTATGGAAGGTGTAATTAAGCAATGTCTACTGTATTTGCTTTTCTATACACTTCTATTTTTACTGTCATTTGTATACTTCTTAAAAATGTTGAATCTGTTTGATGTTACAGGCCCCAATCAATGATAACTGTGCATGTGCCTGTCTCATCGGGTTGACCCCTAGGACAAAACCAGCTCATGTCACGAGGTCACTGCTAGAATCAGTTGTATACAGGTTGGTTTATGGGGTTATGCCATAGTATTAACAGACCTGCCAACCAGTACGTTTTTTTTAATACAAAATCGTAATTTATTGAGAAAAATCATCTCTATATGTCTCCATTTCATAAAACTGACACAAATATGGTTATTAGATCAATGTAATTTCAGGTAACTTGTTTTTTTTTTCAATCATTTTGTTAAAACCAGGGTGAGATATACACATGTTTAATTTTTTTTTTTCATCTGCAAGACTGAGCAGTGCGCATTTTAGCTTGCATGCAGCTTGAGCGCCTCGATGAGCGAGTGCGCCACACATTTTATTATGAAATACACTTTTGGGGGGAAAAATACACTTTTTTTAATCACAGAATACAATTTTTCATTCCCAGGGGTTGGCAGGTCTGTAATAACTTTAAAGGAAGAGCCAACCTTTTTTAAACTTATGTATTGCTCTTTTAAAAGGGTGAAAGTTAATTGCAAAGAATATGCTGTTCAAATTCTCTCATCCTTTTTTTTTCAAACCAAGTCTCATTTCTCAAAACAATGTACGCAAATGGATGTGCCTCTGTCAATTGAGATAAACTGATTTGGTTGCATATGCATGGTTTCTTCTATTTCATACTAATCTTATTTCTATTTCAAATAGAGAAAATGATAGAGCTGTTCAAGCATCTACTTGAAAAAATGTAATATTTTGAAAATGAGTGAAGAGTAATTAGCTTTGTTACATGATGTCTTTCGTTTGCACAAAGTTGTACACAACTTTGAACAAAATTTATCTTGCTCTAGATAGCGTTTTAGGAAATTTGATCTGTTATTCCTAATTCCCATTGACTTTGCAAATAAGATGTTGGCTTATATTTATCTGAATGAGCCTTTATTTCCGTTTTCTACTCTTTATTTTACAGGGTAAAACAGCTCTATGAAGTTCAGAAGAAGGAGAGTAGGGTCAAGCTAAATCAAGTAATCAGGTGAGAACGGTTGCATTTCATGAAGCATATAAAAATTTTCTAAACTCTTTAGATTACACAACCTAACTACTTAACTTAATTCAACTAGACTCAGTAACTTACATGGCCCTGGGAAGCGGGGGTGCTGAAGCACCTCCAAGATTTTCCCAGGGGGTGCTGCGTGTATTATTTTCCATAGGCAGCAACCCCTGGTATTCTGGTAGGTGTGTCAAATTGGAGAAATGTATGGAAAATGACCAACACTTTGTGTTGAAACCTTTTAGATGACTGGACTACCAACTTAACAACAGGCAAATTAACTGTGAAAATCAGATTGCTTACTATTTGCGGAAGAGATACATGAATGTCTTGGGTGTTACTTTAAAGGAACTAAGATAGGAATGAGATCTTAAGCTAAGGGGAAGTCAGTTCCAGAGTGTAGGAGTCACAAGTGAAAAGGCTCTGTCGCCTTGTGTACGAGAGGTTGTCTTGGGTATGACTAAAGATTCTTGTCTGATGACCGAAGTGACCAAGAAAGTTGGTAGGGGAGATCAATACTGATCATGCTTGCAATGTATGAGGGGGACTATCCTTGGATGCGATTAAATGTTATAACAAGAATTTTGGAGAGGATGCAGGAGCAAGTACATGTAGTTCTTTTATTCTTGCTCATGGCCATTCTTTAGACCAACCATGAATTGGCCTACCAACATGGCCCTGTCACACGTTTAGGCTAATCTCTCCCTTTTTGTCTCATCATTACACTGATGATTTATTTGATATTATTTGAACAGAGTTGACGGTGGGGTCAGTCGGAATGAATTCATTTTACAGATGACTGCCAATCTCCTAGGACAGCCCATAGAGCGTCCTACAAACCTGGACATGTCTTGCCTTGGTGCCGCCTTCCTGGCTGGTCTAGCTTCAGGTAGATCTATGCAGAATAAGCTACTGATAATAGCATGCACTTTTCACTACTACGTATCCAAGATTGTATATTGTGGGGGGGCAGTGCCACAATAGGGGGCAAGAACTATGACTAACTTCTGATGTTGAATTTTGGTCCTCTTTGTAATCTTTTCAAAATTGGGGTAGTTTTGTTTGAACACAGATCATGGCTTTGAGAGGCAATAATGACTATCTGGAAATGTTAGCGCAAAAAAATTGAGAATTGGCCACATGGGTCTGTTATCTTAAAGTAATTTGCCAATTTGAGAATCTCCATATAAAAAGTCAACACTTTTCAAGCTGTCATAACTTTCTCCTTTCCTCACCATGTTTGATTGAAGTTCTTTCTTTCCATCCCCTATTTTCATCAAGTCATATTATCACCCATTGTTTTGCTTTCTTGTAAAGATATATATTTATTTTCTCTTTCTTTTCTCATTGTTATGAAGGAATCTGGAAGAACAAAGAAGAACTCCAGGCTCTTAGAAAGAAGGATGCTGTCTTTGAGCCCAAGCCCATCACAACGGAAGAGAAGGAATTCCGGACCTGGGAACGGGCTGTCAAGAGAGGGCTGGCTTGGTATACCAGCTAAGTCAGCAGGGGGCCTTTTCATAAAGCTGTTTGTGAGTTATGCACAACTGGTGACCATTTCTTATGCTACATGATATACCAAACTCTTTCCCCATATTATAGTTGATGTATCATTCCATAATTCTATTGAAATCCTGGCCCCGTGGCAGAAAGAGTTGCGTTTGAAGGAATCTAAAAAAACCAAATCAATTGCAATTCCATAATATGTGCTTTCCATTGTTTGACATCAAGGTACATTTGATTTTCTGAGTTGTGTTTGATTGCAACGGTTTCTGCAACAGGCCCCTTGACAGATTACTAATTTTTGCATTCCAATGCTTGTTATCAAAGATTAGAATTTTCATCTCAAAAGAGTGGATTTCAAGTATAGTTGATGGGAAAACAGATGATTAAGAATCTGCATTAGCATAAAAAAGGGTCACTAGTCACAGGTAGTCTCTTGTTACTAACGAGCAGCTTTACGATCTACACACATTCCTCATTTACCTGACCAGGGGGGTGTTTCACTGAGATTTAAGTATGACTTAGAGCCGCACTTAAATTTTAGTTGAGTGTGGTATCAAGCAAATCACCTCATTGGTCAGATTATGCCAAGAGGACGCAGGATACTCCGTATTAACCAATAAGATTGCGCGTTACATATCATGTGCGCATCAGCATTTAAGCATGACTTGAAGTCACACTTAACTCTTTGTGAAACACCCCCCCCCCCCCCGGTGCTTAATCACCCTACCTCGGCATTAAAGAGTGATCTTTGCAGCAATTTATACTGAATAGAAGGTGCAAGCAGGTGTTGTACACCTCAGAAGCTCTTTGTCAAAATAACAGTACAATTGTGATTGTAGGCAAAATTTCAATCCAACTCTTCTTAAGGTATTTATGAAATTTCTAGCATTTATTGACTTACGTCCATGTTAGGAGTGTACATTGTAAAATTATGGATTGTTTGAGAAGTGGTAATGTGGCGTACTGTAAGGGCCGTGTGGTTAAAAACCTCCTTGCCAATGAGATATTCATTCATCTCTTGGTAAAGATATTATGACTTGGTACAGATCAGTGGTTACCTAAAATCTGTATGATGAAAATTAACCTACCTCGAATGCAACATCGTGGGGGCATTTCAAGAAGATGTCTGTCACTGATTTTCACCCAAAGATGTTATAAGCTACAGGAAATCCTTGCTTCTGATTGGCCGAGAGCAAGTTAGTTGATGGAAAATCACACAGAGATAACTCCTCGTGAAAGGCTCCCCGGATGATATTCAGGAGCATTGTCCTGTGGTTTGCATTGAAAGTGTGTCACAGTATTGAAAGTAAAAATGATTTTAAATCTCATACCAATAAGTTGCAATCATGAACAACTTAATTAAGGAGTATCTAAATAATCAAGTATTGCTCTATTTTTGTTGATTTAGTTTATCAAAATGAATGTATATTTTTTTTATGATGCATAAAAAAATATCAATCTGAATATTGTACAGATCAAGTATCTAATCAGAGAAAAATTTATGGGACTGGGTGTTTATTCAAACAAGATGAGTAATTCTGAATGCCAATTCCAGAAATAGCGCTTTCCAAAACCCCTGTTACAGCATACATGTATATATGTCAGAATGCTGTATTCTAAACAGCCAATGCTCTTCATATCTGAGAATCAGAGCATTATTCAGCAACATCATAAATTGAAATGAAAGCATTACAGTACAAGGGAATGTGCATAGAAAGTGTGTGTGTATTGCGTATCTGCAGAAAATCTGCAACATTTGCAGTATTATGTATACGAGTATAATAGCACAATATTTTGTTGTCGAGGGTACTAATCCGCACAGTATAAGAATTCATAAAAAGTGGAACCTTCCTGCCAGGCACTTCTGCATTATAGAAGTCAATATAACAGCAGTGCTGACTTTATAACAATCAAACATTTTCCCTTTTTATTGTAGCCTTAGAATGTACACAGCGTCTCCTACATGTATGTTTTGCTTCTGCTATGCAGGCAAGAAAAAAATTAGAAGGTGAATTCACTGAACTTTGTTCTCGTACACTATATTAAAAGGATCATATCCGTAAAGTAGCCGCAAAATTTGTGGATCGTGTATATGAATACTCAGTTACTTGTTTAAATGCATTTATTTGCAATTTGAAATAATTTGCAGATCGTGTCTTCATGTTTTACCAAATGAATCGATATTTTGATTGACCAAATGTTTATATTCTTTCATACTTTCTATTCTTTCATTTTGACATATATATTATGCATGCTTTAAAAATATTACTATCTCAGAAATTTTATATATTTACTATTGTATAAATATGGAATATGCATGGAATCTGTTATAGGCTATTAACTCTTTGCACACTGAATTTATTTTGGGGGATTATAATGACAATTGTTTAATTCAAGATATTCATATTGCACCATTTTATACTTATTATCATTATATAGATATTATCCAAGAACTATTGCCTTTATTAGCTTATCTAATTTGATGGTAGGGGAGAAAACTAATTATTATGATTGATGAATTAATTGTACGAATGTGCAAAATTACAACATCAGCGTGCAAAGGGTTAATGGTTTTATTATCTGTATATTCAGTCTTTGACCTGTATATGAGTAAAGGTCACAGTGGTATTCAGCAGCCTTCATATTTTTTTTCTTATTGATTTATTCAGAATTGTTACGTTGCCTTTTACATGGAAATGCATTTGTGTATGTTTTCATTTGGTCAGCCTTTGAATAATTTGTGTACAACTGAAATAGTTAGGAATTTTTTTTCATTTGGCAGGGCTCGACATTAGCAGGCACCCGGATCAGGCGTTCAAAATTTCCAGAATTGATTTCCAATTCCTTCCATCGAATAAGTTCCTAAATATGTCAGAGCTTTATGAAAAGAGAAGATGCCCCTATTTCAGATATTCTGTGTTCTGAGAGACTCTTTATTAAACTCCCAGAATTAACTATTCTCCAAGAAGAAATACAATTCACAGGAAAGTCATAAAAGAAATAAAAGTAGAAGTTATCAACATCACACATTAAGGCATAATTGTTCAGAACATGTTTTTAGGTAATGCTGGTAATATCGGATATATAATAAATTTCTCATACATTCCGGAATGAACTCTATCCTGGAAGAAATATAATTCAAGTATCTTCCTGACTATGCCGGAAAGGGAAACAAAATGCAATAGAAGTTGTCAACATCAAGGTTGATTGTGTGTGCATGATGGTTGGGTCACTAAAAATGAAATTTTATTCTGGGCGCCCAAAACTGAACTTTATGCGCTCAAAATTGCAAAATTATAAAATCTGGGCGCCTGGCCAGATTCCTGGGGAAAAAATGTTGTCGAGAGCCCTGTATCCAAAAAAGGTCGCAAAGCTTTCTTTGATGGGCCTCAAGGTCTGTCAAAATTAAGTAAAACGTGAAAAAAAATTGTAACGTCTTCAATCTCAACTTGATTGATGCCTAAAGAGATGGGGGATTTTTTTTTACAAAATAATCCAATATTTGTTATCTTGTTTGTTAATTCTTCATTATTGTAAAGTACTAAATATTTTTCATTAGAATAATTAACATCATTTATATAGCGCTTATCACAAAGAATGTCTCTAAGCGCTTAAGGAAAATACATAGGAAGACAAGAAATTTCAGCTAAAATCAAATTATACATGTTAACAGTTGAAAGTAGACAGTTGAAGCCGCATATGCTAAGGATGATCTATTTAACGAAAAGATGAGTTTTTAACATAGATTTGAATTTGTCAGTTGAGTCTGCTTGTTTTATGCTCTGAGGAAGGTTGTTCCAAAGTTGAGGGGATGCTGAACAAAAAGATCGGGAACCATAAGACTGGGTGTTGATGGCAGGAACTTTTAAGAGTGATTTTTTGCATGAGCGCAAGTTGCGGGAGGGTGAGTATTCTGATATTAATTGTTGAAGGTAGACTGGAGCTGATTTTATCAAACATTGGAAATTCATCAACTCATGTGAGTGTTTAATCTATTGTATAGTTATTGTTACTGAACTGTCATCTTTCAATCAGTTCATTGGTTTAAATGCAGCCCTCGTAATGCTTCAGCGCCTATAATGCGGTAGGTTCGCTACAGCCAGAACTTCAGTATTATATTATTTTTCAATTTTGATAAAAAGAGGTTACAAAATGTGCATGTGAAAGAAATAGTACTTTAGTCCTGTCTGAAATCACAACAAATTAAGATTACAATTAAATTTGTTTTAAAATTGCTACTTCATTGTAATAGAGAAAAGATCATTTTAATTTTTCAATCTTTTGATTAATGCTTGTCACAGTTACATTGTCTTTCAATGAAAAAATGCTGCTTGTTGTAATAGGAAATAATTCATTTTTTTCATTTCACAATGTTTTTATGACTGCTTGATAAAGTTAAATTGTCTTATAAGAATGATTTGTGTGTGTAATCTGGTATTATAATATAGTACATGTTTTTTTAATGGAATTGATCAAAGTTCATTTATGTATATGATTATAGAGTTATATGATAACCAATTCAGGGTATTTGTAATATTTTGGTTTAAAATATTTCTAATTAAATAGTAAATCATGCCAAAGTTTAAATGTGTGGTTCCAAACTATTTTGTTGTATGATTTTTTCAGTAAATGTGTAAAAGGTCTGTTTTCTTCATCAGGGAATTTATGCAGAAAGATTTAAAACCAAACTCGATCTACCGTATGACAAATATGCACTTGCATCTGACTTAGGCCCGTATTCTGAAGTCAGGTTTAACTTAAACCATGGTCTAACTCTGTGCTAAAATTATGGGGAGCCAAAAATTCAAAGATTCTGTTTATATTGTGTATTTCTTATGTTTACTATTTTGTTTCCTTTTGCTTTCACAAAGATGAAAAATACTTCAGTTATCATTCCCAGACAATTATGAACAATTTGGGTGTCATATGAGTTAATAAATTGGATGTGTACTGTTAGGGATTTGTACCCCGATTGGCTCTCCATAGTTAAACCACAACTTTTAACCATGGTTTAATTTAAACCAGAGTTCAGAATACGGGCCATAGAGTTTTGTTATGGTGGTATTTTTCTAGCAATGGATATAACTTACCGAGGCAATAGAATGATCAGTCGGTAATGGAATATCAATGTGTTTTTTTTATGAAGTTTATTTGCAAATCATGGATCTTTCATTACAATCATAAAGTACATACAGATAAGTAGCACGAAGAATAGATGATTCCTGTGGGTGGGGCTTATAAGTACCTGAAGCTTCATAGGAAAATATTTCAACAATTTGGTTATTTGTTCTTATTCATAGATGGTACAGCTCAGATTTCTCTTGTTTGCATGAAAAGAATTGAAAATACAACGGAAATTTAACATGTGATTTTGTTTGTCCAAAAACTACACACAATATGGCTATTTGTTCTTATTCATAGATGGTACAGCTCAGATTTCTCTTGTTTGCATGAAAAGAATTGAAAATACAAAGGAAATTTAACATGTGATTTCGGTAGTCTAGAAACTACACACATGAGGTGTACTCTACCCAACAACACACAGGGCCGGTATTCAATTCAATATTTAAGCCACTTTAAAGTAGTTTACTCAGTATTTTGGTTAAATAAAATACTATAGATCTTTTGTATTCAATTACATTTTTCAGCTAAGTATTTGCCTAAATCTTAGTCAGCTGCCTACCAGACTTGAGTCTTGCTTGCGTGCAGTTTACAAACATCACACATTCTGCGCACAGATGGATACATGCACATTGCGCGCTATTTGGCTCAAAGTGTATGACGTCGCAATGATTATTAGCAAGTATTTAGCTTAAATTTGGCTTGATAAAGTAAAATACTTAGATGTGATCGGAATACAAGTTAAAGCATTTTGCTTATCCAAGAAAATGCTAAGTGAAATACTTTCAATTAAATACCGGCCCAGGGCTATTAAAGAAGAATGAAATCCCTGGTACAAATTAGCTGTAGTGAAAACAGAAATAAAAAACAAAGAATAAGATCAATGAAATTTTGAAAACAATTGAACAGTATAAAATTGTAAGCATTTGATTGCCGCAAACACGAATGCTATGGAGATCCTTCTATTGGCATTGTGACTACAAATTGTGATGTCACACATGAACCACTTTCCCATTTGTACACTGTAAACATCTAGATTTGACATCATTCTTTTGAAGGTACAAACACTTTGTTCGAGATATCTATCATGAAACCTCATATGTCCTCCCATATATGCACCTGGAGGCCGTTTCATAAAGCTGTTCGTAAGTTAAGAGCGACTTTAAGAACGACTGGTGATCCTTTCTTGTGGCAAATGATGTTCACCATTATATGTTCATTGGCAATTATCTAGTCGTTCTTAAAGTCGCTCGTAACTTACGAACAGCTTTATGAAACACCCACCTGATCTACTAACAGATAGACTTGATAAAAGTGTTGATTTAAGTAAAATATGTACAGAAGTAATGGGGGAGTTGTACAAGTGTGCCGTCACAACACTTTAGTCACATTGCGAATTGGAAAATGTTGATATTAGTAATCACACTGATTAGATGGTCATAATTTCACTATTCTCAGACTTTCATTGATTTCATAGACTTAAAGCCAACTTGTTCCAAGAGTTTCGTTCTTCCTTAGGCTTTGGCAAAAACAAACATCTACGTAATAAACAGTAAAGTGGCACCTTCACTTATAGCAGTACATGTGAACAGAAAATTATTTTGGTAAGCTCACTTTAAACTTTCCATATTCAAGGGGCCCTGTAGACTTGATCACAAAATGATGATGTCCAATACAGATTGATTTGTTGCGAGCGGAGTGTTCATCCCTTGTGGCCGGGGTTCAGCTCTTGGTGGCTAGATGTTCTGGCGCAATCTGAACCTTATTCTGTATTAGTAGTAAGTCTTCATTCAACCTTCCTCTTGAGTTTATGCATGATTTGAATCCTTGCTATAATTTAACCCTCCTTGAATGCAAAGATCTAAATTTGATACCTAAAACAAAGACTTAAATTAAAAATTTACAAAAATATTTAACTACACTAAAATAATACAGAGTTAAATTAAAAATTTACAGAAATATATTTAACTATACATGTACTGCAAGGTCATATGATAAATAATTGCACATTATTAAAGCAGGATTAAACCAATATTTATACAGGTAATAGTTTGATGCAGTCCGAACTGAAACCCATTTTCACAAATAACCTTTTTTTCAAATTATGGTAACATTGACCAAGGAAATCAAGGTTCCAGTAGTATTGCCACCTTCAGAAGTTATAGTATTGCCATCTGTTACCACAACGACAAGCTCTTAAAGAAATGGAGGCCCAGGAGGATGTTCAAGACATGAAATTAAAAAAGAAAATCTTATTTTCATTCACAGTATGACAAAATATATCGCTACCAACCTCAATTTAAAGTGTTTTCTGAAGGTTTTTATAGGTGATTTTTGCTGACAACTGTTATAGAGTACCGAAGTGTGATATCAGTTGCCATGGTGTCATGGCAGGCTGGTTCTAAACAGTCGCAACTGACGATTGTACGACTTTGGCTCGTCTGAAAAATAGGTTGCAAGCGATCAAATTCCGATAGCAGCCAATTTCTCCTATGAGAAACAGTCACGCTTTCATTCGGCGGGTTCATTTGTTCAGAACCAGGCCGCCATGACACCCATGGCAACTGACGTCATTGCTTCGGTACTCTATAGCTACCACATTACAAGCTGCTACAATCCTTGCATCTGATTGGTTAAGAGCAATTTAGAAAGTAAAATTCCCAGATGGGATCGTTTGTAAAACATTTTCAACTTAAATCCAGACACTCTTGACTTTCAAAAAGTGACTGCAGTGGGCACTACGGCTAATTTCCAAATTCCAAATCTACACGTACCTTCTCAAAGTGTTTGGATCATGCGAGGTGGGCATGTACTTCATGATTGCCTGAATCTTGTACAAAAAATCACTTGAAGTTTATGAAAGTATATTATATCTTTGCTGGAGTATATACAGGTCAAAAACTGTACAAGAATGCAATATTATAGCCAACATGCTCTGTGCACTATATACAATGTATCTTTGTGGCATGATTTACGAATGCATTGTGACCATATCATTAAAGTCCCAGCTTCATAATCATCTGATACCCTGGAAAACATTTCATGAAACTATTGTTATAAGCTATGGAAATCCTTGCATCTGATTGGCTCAGAGCAAACTACTCAGTGACTATTTGTTGCATGCAACACTCCCCAAATCGACCCAAACAATCAGATTGGAGAACTACTGAAATCCTGACTTATGCTATTTCACAAGATAAGGCCAAATATATATAATTGAAAATCCTGCAATATATTTGTTCAATGCAACATATGGTACGTGTAGCTGGTTGAATAAATAGCAACTTGATAGATTACACAAATTGAACAAACGGTTTACATGCACATGGCAAAGTCTATCATCTCTTTGGTTGATTATATGATGTGAATGAATATTGTTAAAGGGGTACTCCGGGCTGAAGATATTTATATCTAAATAAATAGAATAAAATTCACAGTGCAAAATGCTGAAAATTTTACCAAAATCGGACAACAAATAATGAAGTTATTGAATTTTAAACTTTAGCAATATTTTGTGAAAACAGTTGTATGCACGTCATCATGAATATTCATTAGGTGGGCTGATGATGTCACATCCCCATTTTACTTTTTCTTATGTTATTACATGAAATCATAATCGTTTCATTTTTTTCATAAATGTGTAAATGATGTGTCTCCATTATGATGAAATAACTTGCAGCAATAAATAACTAAAAGACCAAGTGGGGATGTGACATCACCAGCCCACCTAATGAATATTCATAAAGACTTGCCTAAAACTGTTTTGCCGGAATAATACAAATCTTTAAAATTCAATAACTTCGTCATTGTCATCCGATTTTGATATAATTTTCAGCATTTTGCTTTGTGAATTTTACTCTATTTATTGAGATATAAATATATTCATCCTGGAGCATCCCTTTAACTTTCTATTTCAAAATTTCTGAAATAGTAATAGTACAAGTGCCAGCAATATTATGGTTCAACCCTCCCCACCTCTCTATAAAAATGTAAACAACAGAACTCAATTAAATGGACATTTTACAAATGTAACAAAGTTTATTTTGTGGCATACATATGGCACAGAATTTTCTCAATTTGAAAATGATGCAAACCCAACTTGAAGGTCATAAAAAAATTATTTATTCAAGATTTTTTGTAAGAGAAAGCATGCGACGCTATCAAGCACAGATTTTGAATTAACCCGACCAACTGCTGAAATCCTCTAGACTATAGTCTGTGTATAGTGTTACCGTAGCTCTACATGGTACTTGAAATAACTTCAAGGTACTTGCGTAATATTTGTACAAACCATACAAAAACATGAACAAACTGGGGTGTTATTCTGAGATTCATTTTATCTGAGATAAAATGTTTTATCTCTGTTAAAATCAGTGAGATATACCCTTAAAATATTTCCAATTGGTATTCTGAGAACTATTTTATTTTCATTTCATCTCTATATTAAAGACACACCTACTTTTGAAGTAATATCCTATGAGCAACACTGTTTTATAGCTCTCTCATCTTATTCAATCAATGAAAATCCATTCCGCCAGGAGGTGTGGCAAAGGAGTGAGATTGCTTCAATTTGTTGAATTCAAATGCGCTTGCACTATACGCTAGCACATTTTTATATGGAATTTTTTTTTCAAACAACAATATTCTCATCTTTTGCTCGATGTCAATATCACATCATTTCAAAGACAATATTAGTCAAGAAATTCTTATGAAATAATTCCTCTTCCCCAGGAATAATTTTAACCTAAGGCATCTCTCAATGATTATATAATTTTTATATAATTTTATTTTTTTTAATTGAGCTTATTCCCCTAGAAATTAAGTGCTTTAAATATTCTGGCCAAACATAAGTGGCATGGATGAGCTCAATAATCTCACTCAGCTTACCAAAAATGAGTCAGGAAGTCAAAAGAAGACGTTGGAACTGGATAGGTTATGTCCTCACAAAACAGGACAACCATCATTGTTACACTGCTCTAACATGGAAACCAGAAGGAAATCTAAATAGGGGTAGACCAAAAAGAACATGGCGGAGAACTGTAGAGAAGGAAAGAAACACCAATGGATGGAAGAGCTGGAATGAGGCCTGGGGGCTGTTTCATAAAGCTGTTAGTAAGTTAAGAGTGACTTTAAGAACGACTGGTGATCCTTTCATGTGGTAAATGATATTCACCATTAAATGTTTATTGGCGATTGTTTAGCGTGTAAAAAAGGATCACCGGTATTTCTTAAAGTCGCTCTTAACTTACAAACAGCTTTATGAAACACCAACCAGGGGTTGTGCTATTGACTAACAAAAATGGATAGAGAGCAAGGAAGCCCTATCTAAGATAAATTTCATATTTTATCTGAGAGATAAAATGTTATCTCAGAATACCAATTTTATTTCCAAAATAAAATATCTTAAAGATAAAATGACCTCAGAATACCGCCCCTAGTCACAAGAAATTATAAGCATAAAAATCCTTTTCTAAAATTCACAAAAACAGTGATTTTCATATAAGAAATTCATGGAGGCCTACAAAAGAGAAAAGATCCGTACTACAAATATGGTTCAAAAATATATATATACATATATGAAATTTGTACAAAATCAAATCTTCCAAAAAACTTATAGTACTGCGATGATAAGAAATGCACAAAGAAAATTACAGTATCAAATGGATCACTTTCCTGGTGAAAAACATGTCTATTTCTGAAATAGAAAAAAAATAATGAATTTGCAAATTGTTCTTTGCATATATGCAGTACCAGTAGATTCCATGATGACAAAAAATGTTTGCCTTTCCTAAAACCAGGATTTTGTTAATTCATTCAATACATGTAGTTCAAATAGTATTTTACTATCATTTGGTGGGTTTAATATCATTGCCCAAAATTGATTACAAAACTATATTCAGGGGCCGCGTAAGCAGGGGGGTGGGGGGCTGTGGGGGCTTCAGCTCCCCACTTTTTTCCAAAACCGTGTACAAAAAGTAACAAGTGGAATGCCTCTGGCCGTCTCACCTGCATCACGCGATTCAATATAGCAGCAGTGCTGATTTTGAAAACTACTATAACTCGCACAAGATGTTCAGTGATACTTGGTTACTCTTATTTCCACGTTTTATGAACTAGACCAATACACTTATAGAGATATGATGGCAATTCAACAAATACCCCCAACGTGGCCAAAGTTCTTTGACCTTACATGACCTTTGACCTTGATCATGTGACCTGAAACTCGCACAGGATGTTCAGTGATACTTGATTACTATTATGTCCAAGTTTTATGAACTAGACCAACACACTTTCAAATTTATGGCTGTAATTCAACAAATACCCCAATTTGGCCAAAGTTCATTGACCCTAAATGACCTTTGACCTAGATCATGTGACCTGAAACTTGCACAGGATGTTCAGTAATACTTGATTACTATTATGTCCAAGTTTCATGAATCAGATCCATAAACTTTCAAAGTTATGATGGTAATTCAACAGATACCCCCAATTCGGCCAAAGTTCATTGACCCTAAATGACCTTTGACCTTGGTCATGTGATGTGAAACTCATGCAGGATGTTCAGTGATACTTGATTAACCTTATGTATAAGTTTCATGAACTAGGTCCATATATTTTCTAAGTTATGATGACATTTCAAAAACTTAACCTTAGGTTAAGATTTTGATGTTGATTCCCCCAACATGGTCTAAGTTCATTGACCCTAAATGACCTTTGACCTTGGTCATGTGACATGAAACTCAGGCAGGATGTTTAGTAATACTTGATTAACCTTATGGCCAAGTTTCATGAACTAGGTCCATATACTTTCTAAGTTATGCTGTCATTTCAAAAACTTAACCTCAGGTTAAGATTTGGTGTTGACGCCGCCGCCGCCGTCGCCGCCGCCGTCGGAAAAGCGGCGCCTATAGTCTCACTCTGCTATGCAGGTGAGACAAAAAATGACCGTATGATTGTGATTTTTTGCATGGTCAGCCCCCCCCCCCCCCCACTTTGAAAACCGTTCCGCTGCCCCTGATATTGTTTTTGAAACAAATTCAAGAGCCATAGTGCTAACTCTATGAGGAGTTTTCGTTGCCAATTTTTTTTTTCACACAAAAAGATCTGCCACTGGTAATTCTCATTCTAATACTGAAAATTGTGCAAAAATATGCAAAACTCATGAAAGGAAAATTCCTTTGCAAATTACTCAAGAATAATACGAATTGAAAGTCGCTATATAAATACTAATTTTGAAGGAAGTAAATATAATATACTTGCTAAATAAAGTACTCAAATTTATGCTCTATAATTTGCACATAATACTGAAAACTTTCAAAGCACTCTCCTCCTGTCATGCAAAGTCCCTTTAAGATTTTAAGACAAATAGTCCATTCATAGCACTTGAGAGAAAAATCTAAACTAAATGACAATTTACATATTCCCAGGGCTAGCGTTGACCGAAGGCGATGAATTTAATTGCTTTTATAGGTGCCCACTTCGATGGCCTTGATACCCTTAAAATTTCCCTATTATTGAAAATGCTTCAAAGGTGATTTTTCACAAAACTACCTTGCCCTCCTATGGACTTTCTATGAAAGCTGCATATTTCCCAACCTACTGCATAAATCTGCTACATTGGATAAGCTCCAATATTGCAGCGAATGGGGATATGGCAGGGCTACTTTTTTTTTCCTTTTCCAGGGTTTTTTAGCAGTTCAGGGGAGAAATCGCCTGAAGCAATAATTATCTCCCTGCCACACATTTTGTCACATCAAAGTACTTTTTTAATCCACTGAATACAAAGTTGAACAAATTCTTTGCTCAAATACGACTTTTTCTTTAAATATCCATTACGTTTGTTTATTTTTGGTCTGCTGAAAATAATATATGAAAAATAGCGACCCTGTTTTTTTTTCACATTTTACCGCGGGTCGGATGAGGGCAACATAACAGTTTTGGTTAAGACCTAAATATTGACTGTTTAGAGAGGCGTGGTTAAAACTAATTCTAACCAGTGCTCTACTCCGAAAGAAAGTTGCTTTTTAAAATAATTTTTGTGAGATTGTACATGTAGGATTGGTGATATTCTCACTTTTTGTCATGAATTTGGGGTGCATGTCATCTGATACCCTACTCATTGCAATAAGAGGACTGACCATAGATCAGAGACAGCATCATTACACTGGATCAGAAAGCCTGATATTCAGCTTAAGTAGAATGGACAGATGCAGGACATTGTGGTTCATTGCAACAAGAATTATATTTTATACACAAATTAACGATGATACGCAAGTCCTTACTGTGCCCTTCTTATTTGTTGAAATTAAATTTTTTTATTTATGGAGTTGTATTTCATTTCAGGGTCCTGTGAAGTTTGCCTTGATTCAGTATTATAGACATACAGTATCCTCAGATCAGAAAATAGCAGTATAAATTAGGTCTGTGGTCAATAATGAATTGCTATATAAGAATCTGAATTTGGCCCAAAGGTACAGTATCTTGGAACAGGAGCTGGACCTATTTTCGCTCTCAGTGAATGTTGGCCCAATGTATAAGAGTCTTGGACGGGTCGAAGCTTTGTCAAATTTCTCTTCCATAAGCGGTGGTGAATGGATATTGCTACACCTGAAAGACAAATCGTTCTGATGAATGGACTTGACACAGATCCTTGACCAGGTCCTGATCCTATCAAAAGTCGGCCCAAATCTTGGAGCTGTTCCTATCAAAAGTCAGTGCAGATCCTGGATCAGGTCCTATTCCAATCAAAAGACAGTCCAGATCCTGGACCAGGTCATGTTCCAATCAAAAGTCAGTCCAGATCCTGGACTAGTTCAGTTCCTATCAAAAGTCGGCCCAGAGTATGACATTCTTGGCTCTATCGCAGCTGATGAGTTGCCTGCCGGACGGATGCCATGAAACACATATCACTGGTCCCCTGTCATAGTGAAAAGAGAAATAACACATCAACATATCCATAGTAAATTTCTTTCAGCAAGATATTCATATTACATTGGATGGCTCAGAATGGAATATCAGAGATATTCCACAAATAAAAGATGAGTCAAATATTGGCCCTAGCGAGTAGAATATTTCTAGTATTCTATGAGTTAAAGCAATCCAATAAATTATTTATAATTTATCCCATAATCCCATCCCCTCCCCCTCACCCCCCCCCCCAAAAAAAAATTTTGATTGAACAAGTCATACCACAATTAGAGATTCAATTTTCATTGCAATAACACAAGGACAGCATCCACGACTATGACATCACATATCACATGACCCAAGTTGCCAATTTGAGGAGGCAATACTCACTTGTGATCCTTGATCTGTTTCTCTATCTCTCCGCTCTTTGCCTTCCAGTAGAATATTGATCCATCTTGTGAGCCCGCCGTCACGTATTCACCGTCAGGGCTGAAGGCCGCTCTGGTATAGTCACACCCCACATTGAAGCCTTCCGCACTATGATAGAAATTAAAGAAGCCTTGGCATTAATGACAGTCTAAACATACATGTACTGCATGAACATAATCTGATATAACCCAAACCAAGCCTTATATTCACATTACTTCTATATTTTAGTAATAAAGTACAATTGTGAATTCATTTAAAAAATCAGTTAAAAAACTGAAGTTAAGCACAATTTTTTTCCCTCTCATTATTTTATTATAAATCTACTTGGATCATTTGATACGTGCATATCTCTTGTTTGATCTCTGTTTCAATATACTACTGCACTGTATTCATTTGATGTTGCCCTGTATCATGTGATATGTTTGTTTCAGTATATTACCATACTGAATTCATTTTGATGTTGCTTAGTATCATGTCCATTTAGAACAGGTAATCAGGGCTCATTGTTATGATTATTTCCCTTCTTTTATCAACAAAACGTGATTTATGAAAATAATCATACATTTGGCAATTGAATTCATCCCATAACATACCGTAAGTAACGGTGTATTAACCGCACCCGTGTATTAACTGCACCCCCCCCCCCCCCCCCATTTTCGGATGAAAAAAAAAAAAAAAAAAAAAAAAAATCATCAAAAAAAAAAGTCATTTAAACTGACTTTCTATCTCTAATATGCGTATTTAAGAAAGAGTAAAGAACCAAAAATGTAAAAAAAAATATCAAAGTATTACTGGTAAACAAGTGAAACGCCTCTGGCAGTCTCGCCTGCATTACGCAATTTAATATAGCAGTGCTAACTTTGAAAACTACTATAAAATAATCATTCACAAAAACATCATTCATATAATGACATAATACCACGTTCATTGACCATAAATGACATTTGAACGGAGACTTAAGACTGTCAACTACACCCATGTCCACATTTCATTCACTCTATCCATAAACTTTCAAAGTTATGATGGCACTTCAACAATTACCCCAACATGGCCTAAGTTTATTGACCTTAACTGACCTTTGACTTGGTTTTGTGACCTGAAACTCACAGGGGATGTTCAGTGATGCTTGATTACTCTTACATTGTATATCCCAAGTTTTATGAACTAGATCCATAAACTTTCACAGTTAGGATGGTAACTCAACAAATACCCCCAACACGGCCAAAGTTCATTGACCTTTAATGACCTTTGACCATGGTCATGTGACCTGAAACTCGTACAGGATGTTCAGTGATACTTGATTACTCTTATGTCCAAGTTTTATGAACTAGATCCATAAACTTTCAGAGCTAGGATGGTAATTTAACATATACCCCCAACACGGCCAAAGTTCATTGACCTTAAATGACCATTGACCATGGTCATGTGACCTGAAACTCAGGCAGGATGTTCACTAATACTTGATTAACCTTATGTCCAAGTTTCATGGACTAGATCCATAAATTTTCAAAGTTATGATAGTAATTCAACAAATACCCCCAACTTGACCAAAGTTCATTGACCCTAAATTACCTTTGACCTTGGTCATGTGACCTGAAACTCGAGCAGGATGTTCACTAATACTTGATTAACCTTATGCCCAAGTTTCATGAACTAGGTCCATATACTTTCTAAGTTATGATGTCATTTCAAAAACTTAACCTTCGGTTAAGATTTTGAAAATAATTTTCCCAACATGGTCTAAGTTCATTGACCCTAAATGACCTTTGACCTTGGTCATGTGACCTGAAACTCAGGCAGGATGTTCAGTAATACTTGATTAACCTTATGTCCAAGTTTCATGAACTAGGTCCATATACTTTCTAAGTTATGATGTCATTTCAAAAACTTAACCTTAGGTTAAGATTTGATGTTGACGCCGCCGCCGTCGGAAAAGCGGCGCCTATAGTCTCGCTCTGCTATGCAGGCGAGACAAAAATGATGGGAAATCAGCGCTTCGTCACTTATCTGCAAATTGCCGACATTATTGGCCAACTACACACTCACCTCACACACACACATATGATATGGTACCGGTGTTCATTGCAAGTACCAATACCAGCATCAACATGGGGCTCACCCATTCGAGAAGATCGTTCATACCATATTTCCTGCATCACAGCCCCACTTTTGCTTTCAGAATTCTGTCTAGCATTCAATTTCTTGACATGAATTTCAGACAAGGGAATATGGAAAGGTTCAAGATACGAGAAATTTGCGATTTTGTTCAGGTGTTTTTCTTGTCTGCTTTGAACCACTACCGGTAGTTCTCAGTACGTGTGTGGCGGTATCTTACAGACAGCAAATAGGGAAAAAAATGCTAGTGCCGGTATACCGTATTTTCAATGGGAGCTCTGGGCGGGAATAAAATGAATAATAATAATATAAAAAAATAGAAAGTCAGAAGGAATGAAGATGGGGATGGAAGATTGATTTTAAGATGGATGATAGAGAGAAATGAAAGAAACTTTCTTCCGTTTACCTCCCTCCTCATGGCACAAAATTGTCAAATAATACCAATAATTTGTCAAACATTATAACAGCCACAGAAAGGTAAAGCGCCAGCTTACGTTGACGTTGCGATAAACATTACATATATGCGTGTCTTATTCGGCTAGCCGCACCGTGCTGTTCGGTCGATTGTCGATTAGCGTCTGAACTTTGCCGCGTTGACTAATAAATGACAACAAAGACAAAGTCACACCATTCAAAATGTCAGTTTTAAGAAGGTAGGTGCGTTTGTTAGCGTAATCTAACTTTGAGGAACATTAACGGTAGATACCGGTAGTCATAGTTGCTTCCCTTTTATACCCGCGGCTCATGCCCCTCTAAACGGCATTGCCCCAAGCGGCTACGCTCGGCCACCCGACGCGAGTTGTAAACTGGTAGTGGTATCGGGCTGAGATTGGCTTGGCTCAGACCTATCACCTTGTATAAACCGCACCCCCGACTTTTGATTCTGTCCCGCCGAGAAAAAGGTGCGGTTAATACACCGTTACTTACGGTACTTACCTACAGGACGTGATAACTTGATACATGCGAAGATCTACAATCTTTAATGTGTCCTCTCTCGTACAAGATAATAAGAATTGCCGGTCGGGTGAAAGGTCAAGTGAGGTCACCTTACCATTGAGTTGGATCTCTTTTGTTCTTGCATTTGATCTTTAGAAGAAAATGAAACAAGTTCTACAAATGATGATGATGATAAAGATAACAATAATGGCGACCATGGTAAGGATACTGCTACCAGTGATAACAATGACCAAATCAATGTGAAAAAAGGGATAGGCCCATTCAATAAAGAGGAGTTTTTAATGTATCATCATAAAACTATGATAAGAATCTAATGGGGCATAGCAAGAAACTTGCAATTAATAGCAAGTCGATTTTCAGTACCTAAATCAATCATACATCTAGCAATTAATTGCAAATTTTTCAACTGATTGCTAAACTATTTCTTAAACGAACAGTATAATCTGATTTGCTACTACTGTAACTGATCAATTGTAAAATTGCAACAGAATATCTTCAATATTCATCTTTAATGTAGTGGTTAAAATTTGTCTACTGAATATTTATAATGTTCAATACAATTTATGTACAAGTTTTTTATTTTCAACAATTTATTTCCTTGTATTATAATAAGAAGTAACTGTATTCAATTTATATAATTTCATGTATATACTTTAAATATCATTCTGGGCGTTGTGGCGTGTGCCTGTAATCCAAGCTGTGGGGAAGTTACAAATTGATGCAGAGGTTCGAGCCCTGGTCATGTCTTTCGGATGGTGACGTTAAAGGTCGGTCCCAGACGTAAATAATCATATCTGATTGATACACGTCTGACAAAACTCAAATACACACACACACGTTACTGTACATTGTACACATGTTTTTATTCAGCCTTTGGCTGCGAGACATGTTTTAATAAACCATTTTTTAATTGAATTACAATTGATTGTAAATATCTTCTTGCACCACCCCCTTATCTTAACAAATTGGATTTTACGATCAGATTTGTCAACACGATCCTTAAATCTATTTAAGAATATATGATGACCTTTCAGTGAACTGAACTACATTCAAAGAAGCAAGTTCAAAGGGTTGACCAACTGTGGAAGGAATGATGTACATTACTGAAATCAACGATCCTGTAATGAACATCATGCATTCCAATACCGTGTTTACACTTAATCGGCATTTGGTTCTGAACCAAATGCCGATGCAGAATCGGCATTTGGATTGCGTTTACACGTTGTTACAGCAAAAATCTGAAATGATACGCATACCTACAATATACGTCATAATAAAGACAACGCTGGATCAGTGCGCTTACAATTACGTCACAATGGTAAATTAATTGAAATGCGCACAAATTGCTGGTGCAGAATCGGCTTTCTGTTTACACGAAGTAAAAAAGCCGATTCTGCATCGGCTCGCGGTTCAGAACCTACTACTTTGGTGGTGCAAATTGCCGGTTCTGAACCGCGAGCCGATTCAAGTTGCTCGCGTTTACACGCTATGAAAAAGCCGATGCTGAATCGGCTCGCGGTTCAGAACCGCGAGCCGATTCAAATGCCGATTAAGTGTAAACACGACGCAAATCAACAAAGGTGTTTATTAAATCAGGCCACCTGTCAATCATATTGTGAATTTCACCATGTTGGAATGTTGGAAAGGAACATCCTAGTAGATATCTGTCAATCGATATGCAGTTGACAGATGAATATCAGTTTTCAATATCAATATCAGTTGTGTGGGGGCGTCATGGTCTAGTGGTTAAGACTCTCGTCTTTCAATCTGAAAGACGTGGGTTCGATTCCAAGCCATGGCGTGTTCTCCTTCAGCAAGAAATTTACCCACATTGTGCTGCACTCAACCCAGGTGAGGTAAATGGGTACCAGCAGGAAGTAATTCCTCAAAAAGCTGTGCACCCCGGAATCGGTAGACTAGCTTAGCTGTAGGAGCGCCTTGAGCACCTAGCAAGGTGGAGACGTGCGCTATACAAATCCTATATTATTATTATTTATTATTAAATTAAATCCTTCGGGAACATGAATTGCAAATCTCAATCACATGAGAATAAAATTCTTCATTATGAAATCATTGCATTCACAAAGGAGATTCTTGATTCTATAAAAAAAAGCATTGTAACCATCCCTGCTACAGAAATAATCAATTTTTTTACATTTTTTGTAAAGAATTTAGTCTCGTTTAGATATGATGTTAAAAGTTCATATACTCAGCAACATTTGTCTATATAGTCAACAAGAAAATGAGTTTATGACAAAAATCTAAGATACAGGAGACCTTTCATTATTGTATGGCTATAAAAAGCTGCGGCCCAATCAAATGCTTCTATATTTAGAGCTAATTTATTTTTGTCTAAAGTTGAATGGACAAAGCCATGAAATTAATTCTTATAAAAAGAACAAAAATAATATGACCCATGACATAATAATAAAATCATGGAGTCATTATAATAACATCAATAAGCATCTAGATATAATCTATTCTAAGGTGCATTATTATCATCCACACAGGTTTGGGGGGAGGGGGAGGAGGATTACAGTTGATGCATGTAAAACATGTTTATCAGCATATTAGGGTATTTTGTTGGGACACATCTGAATACTGTATAAATATTGGTGCATTTTGTTTTAAAATACTAAACAAGCTTCTCTAGCTTCACGATACAAACCTTGCATCCCAGAACCTGATCTTTTTGTCGACATGACCGCTGATAATATTGGTGCCGGCACCATCACTTGTTACTAGATCGTTGCACATGGAACCTGCGAACATTGTTCGTGTACCTGGGATGTTTAGAAACAACATAGATATTGATATCAAACAAAAACAGGTGAGGTGGGTAATACTATCAGGGGAATATCACATGTGATACATGCAGGGGTCAATTTTTTTCTATTCTGGTCTACAAAATAAATAAATGTACCCCAATGCTAGATAAAAGGTCTTACCAACCAAGATACAATAAGTATTTCATATATTACTTTATTTTGATAACTTCATCATACTATACATGTATATGTAAATATTTCCTGATTTTGTAAGTTTTACATTAAATACGAGCGATCAAAATATAACTTCAAAGAGAGAATACAGGGTTTATCAGCACAGCTGAAGTAAGTAACTATAACATTAGAAACAAGTCAAATAAGGTGACCAATGACAATAGAAAAATAAATTCTTGGTGGAATGCTCCCCAGGAAGTGGAGAAAGTGCATACATGTACATTGTTTGCAGGCATGCTAGAAAACCCACATGCTCTACTTGTGAGATTCGAAATCTAAATTAATATAAAATTCGAACTAAGCAAAATCTTGTGTCAATACAATATAAAAAATTATTTCTTGATGGAATGCTCCCCAGGGAGTGGAGAAAGTGCATACATTGTATTATACAATCTAGAAAACTCAAATACTCTACCTCTGAGATCCTAAATCTGAATTACATGTTATATAACATTTGAACTATGCAAAAGCTTGTGTAAAATACAATATATAAAATGTATTTCTTGCTGGAATGATCCCAAGGGAGTGGAGAAAGCGCATAATTTGTATGCACTCAAACTAGAAAACTTACATGCTCTACTTTTGAGATCCCAAATCTTGAGTGTCCTGTCATGGCTTCCAGAAACAAACTTGTTGGGATCGCTGAGGAATTTTGCAGCTAAAACTTTATTGCTATGGCCCGTTAACGTTTGCTTGAAAAGGGAAAATAAAACAGAATAATCAATATAAAGGACAGACATGGAAAGAAACCCAAAATTAGCATAGTGTCATATCAGAGATGTAAAATTATTTGAAATTCCAAAATTGTGATGTAAAACTTTATGAAGTGATGCAATCACATATTCTTAGTACATGTATTACAACAAGGCGAGCGAAAATGTGGTAACAAAATATAAACATCAATAATAAGTCGATGGAATGACTTTCATCAGTTGCATTGTGGTCAATTAGTTCAAATTTTTGTCTTTTAAAAAGAGGGTTGTGGGTTTGAATCCAAGTAATTTATCCATATTGTGCTCCACTTAACCCAGGTGAGGTAAATGAGTACCTGGCAGGATTTATTCCTTGAATGTACCAAACACTGGAATTAAGTAGCAGCTCAAACTAAAGCAGGGATAATGTTATTTGTGCTTTGCATCCTCTGTAAAAAGTGCTGTATAAATCCAGCTATCATTAGTACAATGTAGTAATAATCAGACCTGCCAACCTCTGGGAATGAAAAACTGTATTCTGTGATTTAAAAAAATGTATTTTTACCAAAAAAAGTGTATTTCATAATAAAATGCTTGGCGCACTCGCTCATCGCGGCGCTCAAGCTGCATACAAGCTAAAATGCGCACTGCTCTTGCAGATGAAAAAAAAACCCATTAAAACATGTATATCTTCACCCTGGTTTCAACAAAATGATTAAAAAAAAAAACAAGTTACCTGAAATTACATTGATCTAATAACAATATTTGTGTACGTTTTATGAAATAGAGACATACAGAGATTATTTTTATCAATAAATTATGAGTAAGTAAAAAAAAATAATAATAATAAATAAAATAAAAAATTATTTAAAAAAAACAAAAAACATATTTTTCAAAGAAAAAACGTACTAAATACGGCTAAAATGTACTGGTTGGCAGGTCTGAATAATATGCAACATTTATATACCGCTTAATATCATGTGCTGCATACCATTACCCCGGCTTTAGCATGGCTACCCTGATTAACTGCTCAAGCATTCAAGGAATAGTATTATTTTTTCTTTTCCAGACAGGGTGGGGGATGGTTCCAAATATATAATTTCTTTGATGATGATGATAATGATAAAGATAAATTTCTTTTCAGGTCACAGTTTCATTCCAACATTCCAAACTTACCCGTAACCTATGATCATGCGTCCCCCATATCCTGATAGCGCAGTCGTTGGCTGCCCCAAGAATGAGCTGCTCTTGATCATCGAAGTCGATACACGTCACCGCAAGGTTGCTCCCGAGAAGTACACCTCGATTTTGACAAGAATCTGAAAACAGAACCAATTAATATAGTTATCAAAGCACAATTCGTGAAACAGAAACTAAACGACTCACCCTTTATTTCTTGGAATTTGTATATAAAGAAAGTATACTTTCAGTCTTTGCTGTATTTAGCTACATGTACACTTTCTTTTCATCCTAATGAGGTGGACATTTCCAGTTACTTTTATATTACATGAATTACCCACCATTAACAGTCATTAGAAGATTAATGCCATGCGATGGGATGATATAGGCTCAGTAAATTTCTTTGAGATTATCAATAAAGGATCCTTGCAAATTAATACTTGTTTTTTGTCAACATTGCAACCTGAGGCATGCAGTGCAATGGAATATATTACATGAAAAAACGCATTTCACTGTTTGCTTTAACCCTATCTAGGCCGGGGTATTTTGGGAGTTCATATTGCCGGGGGGGGGGGGGGGGCCTCCCAGGCCCTCCCCTTGAGATCTCGGCCGTCGACCGCGCCGAAAATTGGCACACGGGTTGCCTAGGACATAATCTACAAAATTGTATAGTAATTTATTTCATGTGAATCGCTATTAAGTGATTATGCTAATTTATGCGTAATTAGTATGCAAAATCATACTTTTTCCTCCAACTCCCTAAATAAAGCTCCAAATGTTCTACTTTTTGGTATAGAAACTCTTGGTGGTGTTCTTAGCAAGTGTACATGAAAAAAATTGCGATATCAAATCATTTTCTTATGTATTATATTGTTTTTTGCAATTTCTTATGTATTTCTCTGGTTTTTTTACCTTTTGTTTTTCATTGTTTTTTCAATGAATTTTGTTGGGGACTCTTCTGAGATCATAAAAAGCATAAAATAAATACATTTAGACCAGCAAAACTAAAAATAATCATACATTTATGAATTTTGGTTGAAAACACAATTTGCATTGACTTTGTACACAAAACCACGTTTTTGAGCAATTTTTGGTTTGACATGCACTTACATTATGTTGCGTAATTTCGGAACCACGTACCTGGGTGACGCAAAATTGGTCTCAAAAGTTGCGCAAGCCTTGAAAGTAAAAAGTTAGCGAGTGGCGCGGTAAAAAATGTCGCACGGCGAAAATATCGCGCGATTCGTTGAGGGGGGGGGGGGCTTCCGAGGCCCCCCCGGCCTAGATAGGGTTAAATGGGATTTTTTTTCTTTTTCAAGATTTTAATTCACTTTGCACCAGTATGATAAGAAATTAGTGTTTCTGTAGGTGTTTTAGCAACAAAATCGCAGAAATAACAGGACCCAAAATATTTGGTGTATACAGAAGGCTTTGAATAAATAACACATTACTGCTTGCATATTGAAATTTTACGCAGTAAAAATTTAGGTTATTCAGCTTTTGGCTGCTAATTGGATTTTTATTATAAATCCCATTCATCCATCTATTTACATGTATCAAGGGAACAGACAAACTAAAGGGTAATTTCATAAAATGATCAACCTTTTTGTACGTTCAACCCCCATTTTTCTTACTTTTCTTACTTCACTTTATAAACTGACCAAGTCATGGTCCTTTGAGAACACTACAGACTATCAAAAGAACAAGAAATCAGAGACATAAAATTTCCCACATATAGGGGGTCGGACATATATCCACAGACACAGCGACGAGAAAGTGATTTAGGGTAAATGCTGTAATTACCCGTCTTCCAACATATTTATAGATATATGGTTGTAGTTTCTTTTCACTTTCATCAGATTAACCTTTTTAAGTTTTCTTTGTCCCCATCTTAAAGTACAATCTTGTGGCATCCCCCCCCCCCTTGTCCCAACCCCATCCTGGCTTAGCCACTGTGAAATGCTGTACGTGTATGCCTCATCTCTCCATACTTATGTGAATATGAAAAGATATGATTTATATTCTTCTTTTGGGCAAATCTTGTAGATATGACTTACTATTTAAGAATTCCCAAAGTTTGAGTTGTCTGTCGGCACCACCCGTGGCAAAGAAATTCCCTGAAGGACAGAACTTGACGGTGTGAACCTCGCCATCGTGTGCTTCCTATTAAATCAAATTAGAATCAGAATGGTTGAGTTTGCACAAATAAATAAAATTAGTTGAGTTTGCACAAGTGAATAAAATTAGTGTGATTCTATCAAGGATAAAAGTCCAAGTTGACGGAGTTATACAAGTTATATGCACAAAACAATGATATGTTGGTGAGAGTTGAAGCTGTCAAACACTCACCACCATCTTTCTTTTGTAATTTATTGTATAAATCATACAATATGTAAATTTTTGCAGATTTGAGGACAATACACACACAAACTGGGAAATACGTCTGTCTGGCACACTCCGGATGAAGGAGATACTGCATAGCTTTTTCTAATTATGCCACAGGGACCTACATGTAATGTACCGTAATTGATAACATATCTATGAACTAGTATATGAGATGACAATAAAGTTCTATGCCTCGACTCTAATATACTCACAAACTGGGCAATATTTTTGTCGGGCACACTCATGACGAAGGAGATAGGGGGTGGCAAGATGGGGCCCCTTGGAAGAGTGGATGCTGACATCGAACCTGGCCTGTGGGGAAGCAAAACAGGGACCATAACCTTTTTAATGTCCTGAAGGAAAATGTCTTGTGATTTGAAGCTGAGACGATGCCGAGACACTGAAAAAGGGCTCAATTTGAAAGAGTATATATATATATATATATATGACTGCTTTATTCAGTTTATCAGCATTAGGTGTCCTTGAGACACTTGTGTCTCGTATTGGTGTCAGCTGATTCTGGACACAATTGTCTCAGTTACAATCTGTCTTATGACAATCGTCTCGGTCTCATCTGAGACAGTCTCTCGGATCAAACATGGTGTAACATTATCTAAAATCATAACTTATGTCATGTGTAAGTGCTAATGTGCATGAAATGAATTTTTAGTGCAATTTTTCATAAACCATTACACTATGAAGAATGGTGCACCCCTAAACATGACCAAATAAAACGTCATAAACCATGAGCAACTATATAATATAGGCCCCTGTTACGTATGCATCGAAACTGGATTGAGGTAGGCCCCAAAGGCCGCCCTACGTATGATTAACACCCTATTTTCTTAAAAAGCCGGCCAAACTTATGCCGGCTCAGACCGAGTCCCTCTCTGGATGTGGTTTGAAGCCGGCGTGAGTACAGCTTCAGTCCCGCAATTGGAATTTGCAACAACCACAATTGGACTCGGCCAGCTTAGCGAGTTGCAATCTAATGACCTCATGAAAATTTGTTTAACTCTACACTAATCAACATCAATCATTCAAAGATTGTTAGATTAGCAAGATATGATAACCCTATGGGCAACTTACCATGATTTTATACCAGAATTTAAATGGAGCATAAAGGTAATTGAAGGTACATGTACTTATTTGGCAATGGTGCTATCATTTTGGCCGAGTGAAATTCAGGTGGATACATTTGTTGTGGTGATCATAACTTTTAAAAAACTTATTTAACAAACTACCTCTACACACACCAACTCCGACTTCGCTGATCAAACAAAACAAACATTACTGCATATTTCACATAAAATAAATTTCTAAATTGAATCTTTTGTCAAAATGCACTGCACTCAAAATGGGAAAGATGCAATTCACTGCCAAACTTTGAAAATAAAAAATCCTATTTGTTATCAATGTCAGTTTGTGAGTTTTTTTTTAAGTCATGCAAGATGAATTATGTGATTGTGCAACAAACAATGAAATCATTATGGTTAGACTAGATTAGACTAGCTGCCCTTTCACACGGTCTAAAATTTGTTTAGTTCGTGTGTAACCAAACTAGAATCACGAACGCTAATCACAATAATGAATTCAAATTCTACTCCCGAGGTGAATTCCAGTTAAGTTTCACTCAAATTACGGTACAATCTTTCTGTGTGAAAGGTCCGATGATTCTAAAGACGAATTGCAATCATCATTAAAATGATGATTCAAGATTCATGTGTGAAAAGGCCCTGAATGGGTTGGTGAACTAATTGTGCTTGGTGTGCTAGCAGATCTTTCTTTTGAAAAAAAGGTCAGGTGCTCCTGCAAACTTGTGACAAAATATTTGCTGAAACTCATTAACCACCAGCTGCACCAACACCCATCAGCCTGTTCTCCCTTTCTCCATAAAACTTGTCCCCATCTACATGTACCATAATCCCTGCCCCCCTGCGACCCCAGTTGATGGGAACCTCCCCTCTCCACATACTTTAGCCCCTTATAGTCTTGCCCCTATTTGTTATCCGTATCCTCTCTACTCTGACTTACCCCACCCCGCTGTACTTTTACCTTAACCCTAGGCCAGTATTCAGAATGTTATCTTATCTTGTATCTCATTTCGTCCTAGTGAAGAGAAATTTGATACACAGTTGGCTTTATAATTAAACCGCACTTCAACCATTAACAGTTACACCCTCAAAATTATTATGAAATTTACAATAGTGAAGGTATGATAACAGATAAAAAAATCATTAGAATATCAGCCTTGGCCTTATCACAGTAAACAAATTTGATAGAACCTGCGCCATTTCAATTATGACTAATTTCACTATACAATCTTACTACAAGTTACAGTCTACTTTTATAAGCCTTAGAAATGTAGTTGGTTGAAACCAAATCCATGAGAGAACTTAAATGTTATTGACAATGTAGTTTTATGAAATGGGGCTTATGACTGTCAACTTTGATAATTACATTTAAACAGACACATGTATCAATTACATGTAAATATGTTGCTACCTTGTTAGTTGCCTTCTATTCCAAATCTACAATGTTTGTGCGTTTCAAATAAAATGTCAAATAAATGCAATGTAATATTCAAACAGTGTACCCCTTTTATTACTAGGTAAATTAGAAAAACCTTGAGTAATATTCACCAGTATGAATATGATAAAACTTAATTGATGTGCAGTATATCAACTAAGTCATATATCGATATACTGTACCGAGATTGCACACAATGAAAAGGCCAATTTAAAACTTTTTTTGAAATAAAATGCCTACCCAAATTTCATCATCCAACTCGGTGATCTGTTAAAAACAATCAAGCATTACGATGATCAAGAACTCAAATTTATAAACACAAAACAGAACATACCAAGAAAAAGTTTGGAACACCTTACATTTAAATTATGTAATAGACAAATCTGGGATCCGTAAAGTGAAGTTAAGCAATTCTATGGACAATGCAAATTTTTAAATCCATCATTCAATCACTCACAATTAAACTTTGCATCATGGGATCCAGATGTGAAAAGATATCTGCGGGATTTTCATATAGTTTTTAGGGCAATCTGAGAATTTCATTAATCTTTTTTTTTTCCTAACTACATGCAGGTAAAGTTGAGATGTGGATTATGATTTTTACAATTAAACCATTTTATTGATTTTTTTAATTTTTTTTTTTTTTGGGGGGGGGGATTTTTTTATGAATCCTGTGATATACAGACATTTGTTTACAAAAGTTGGGATAAACTAAATTTGCAAAGTCATGCAAAAGTTTATGAAAAGGTCTATGAAACACCTGTGTCTTAGTGCCTCATTAAAAAAAATCTTTGTGATAATGCATCACATTCTACATTAGTGATTTAAATGGATATCTTGTGTCTAATAATAATTGTTCAGTTATATAGTGAAGAAGTAAGACAATTCAACTTCACCCTAACCTTGCCAATATGACAAATGCCATGGTAACAGGGCTCAGCGGCCAATGACAATAAAGGTTTCCATGGTAATCACAATAATAGCAATGTTTTTTTATGAAAAGGGCCTCTGTAGTACTTGGATGCCAGTGAAAAATATACTACATGTATCAAGCTTTTTAATAGACAACTACAAAATGTGTCAAAAGCATTAGACTTCCACAATTGTGTTAAAGTGGCTAAGTTGAAAATGAAACTAGAATCTGTCAATCTAACACTTGAATAGTGAATTAACCTAAAACTGATTTGTACATGAAATAATCATGACTATCATGCTTTAATCTGATAATATGAAAACAGTGTATATGTTTTCCTATAGGTGCATTATTATAACATATATTTCCTAGAAGAATCATTCTGAATTATACAACAAAATATAGGGCTATTGGCAAAGACATATTAAACAAAAAACAACAAACAAACACAGATATTGATGAAAACATCAAACAAAAACTAAGACTGACTTTTTAGGTAAAACAGGATCGACAATACAAGGGTGAACCTAATGAAAACGAAATTCAGACTAGTAATTAACCATACATCAAAATAACAGAATAAGGTTATCCAAAACACCACAAAACATGGGTGTCAATTGTGTTGTGAATCTATTGTTCAAGGGGGGATGATCAACACCAGTGCCGCAACAGTATCATGCAAGACTATTCTACGGTAGAATCCACCACTCACAAAGAAAAAAATATATTTACTTTAAAAACATGTTCATATACAGTATGTTTAACACATGTACTATATCACATGGACTAGCCATGAGTATATTAGGTGTTGGACCTCTCCTAATCTGATACCACAAATGGACATTGGACAAAAAAACATTAACAATCTTTCGCAAACAATTGTCACATCTAGAACATATGTGTGCAGTTGAATGCACATTGGCTTACCTGCGAAATATTTTGTTTTCCGGGGCAGTAGCGGCAGCACTAAATGTGGAAATTTTCATGAGAACATGCAAAGGGTTAATATGATATCATACAGTAATCACATGCAATGATCAAGGTCATAAATATTTTCATATTTTCATTATTATTGATACTTGCAATAATCAGAAAACATTCCATTTTATATGACAATTATTATCTCTGCATACATGTAGCTCTACGAATGAAAGATATATATATTTTTTAACTGTACATAAAATTTAATATTTTGGCCCATTTTTTTTCTCTTTGCCATTGTAAAAGAGGGCAAGCACCCATTTCAAAGAAAGTTTGAATGATGCAGTCAATACCAATTATGGCAAGCCAGAAATGTCATTATTATATTGAATGTATACATTAATGTTTGATCACTGGTGGTCTTGATACAAATAATACACATTATCGAGGGGGCTAGTAAGAATTACACAGCAGGTACCTTTGGAACAGTTCCAACAACACCTGAGGGCATTTGGACATTTTCAAAGGTAACAAGCAGGGAATAATTTTGCTTTACAAATTTGAATAGCATTTTTGGTCATAAGAGAAAAGCTCTCAACTAAGTAATGTACAGTCCTATGTAAAAATATGCTTTACAAAACACTTTATGCATAGCAGTCTTTCAAAATTGTGGAGCAAATTGTGATGCGATACCAGGAAAATTATTCCCTGACAAGTGACTGTAATTATCCTAATGCCCAAGCAAACTGACGTGTATTATATGTTCAATAACATAGTGATGTTATTCCTTGTCATTTGATACACTATCCTCACCTTATAACCATGACTGGTCAATAGAATAAGTTATCAGTACTATCAGTCATTAAAAAATGTCCCTGTTATTCAAAATAAATGACTGGCCACTTGATACATTTCAACTTATCATTTGGTTCTAAGGATCAATATCTCCATTGTACAATGTTCACTACATGAATGTACATGTAGTAACAAATGTAAATGAATGTAACTCATGAATGCGTGTTTTGACCAATTAACAACACGTCCCTATTGAGTGTATACAAATTATAGATGTTGTTTGAAGGTTTGCATGGTGGCATGATGTGGTTTACGGTACACCATGTGGAGTGTAATAGAAACAGTGGAAAGAAGAAGAAAAGGAATTGGATAGGCGAGAAAGTGGAGATTTGAGAGTAGAGTGTTCTTTTCTTGAAGGTAGTCCTGAAAAGGACTGTAAACCTGAAGACGGACAGTCAACCTGCCCGAAACGTCGAGTCTCTCTACTGCTTCTACTCATCATCTCTACTCGCCGACTCAAGCCAGCATCTCCTCATCCATCCTACTACTCAATCTGTTTTTTCAACACATCAATCTCTTCTTGTTTACAGTCCTATTCAGGACTACATTCAAGAAAAGAATACTCTACTCTCAAATCTCCACTTTCTCGCCTATCCAATTCCTTTTCTTCTTCTTTCCACTGTTTCTATAACACTCCACATGGTGTACCGTAAACCACATCAGCAATACAAATTATAGATCAAATATTATGACACCAATGGCTTATCATATTTGAGATTGATTAGACAAATCCAAACTGTGGGATTGGTGCAGCAAATGACATCACAAGAATCATAATTTACATATTAATATGGTATTAAAGAAATTGGTCTTTACATACGAAAGGTTAATGAATAATTCATTCATTCATTTTAACATGCAATGCGGTCAATTAAAACATGAAACATACAGGAAACATGCCTGTTTAAAATTATTATAATTTAGTTTTATGAATTTTGTACATGTAGACTTCTGAGATAGTGAAATTCTGAGTACATCATGACCATTTTTTATGAAATCTGTAAATATGGCATGTTGCAAGCACATGTTAGAAATTACATGTATGGAGGGAGAACAATTTTGTTAATAAACAAGGCATAGAAGCAAGTTTAATGGAGCCATTTTATGTAGATATTTCTATGATGAAAACATTTATTTTTGCAATACAGTATGCCATGATTTCTAGCAATTGAAATTTTCGAGGGCCAGATAATCAAATAGGAAGATTTTGTATGTCAAATTTTTTCTCATTGTATGTTTTATAGAACAATACCAAAAGTGCAAGAAGAACAAGATTCAATGTACAATGTAGCAGCAGTGCTGACTTTGAAAACAACTAAGATGAATAATATTTTACAAAAACTCCATTCACCTCAAATGACTTTTGACTTTGATTATGAGACCTGGGGCTGTTTCACAAAGAATTAAGTGTGACTTAGAGTCATGCTTAAATGCCAATGCGCACATGTTATTTAACTCATAATCACAGTTAAATCTTTGTGAAACACCCGCCCCCCCCCCCCCCTGACACTGATGCCTGATGATCAGTGATATTTGATTACCCTTATATCCCAGTTTCATGAAATAGGTTTACATATACATGCTTTTTAAGTAATGACATTTCAAAAACTTAATCTTGGTAAGATTTCATTTTTCATACCACAACATGGCAAAAGTTCATTGACTCTAAATGACCTTTGACCTTGGTCATGTGACCTGAAACTCAAGCAAGGTGTTTACATTTCATGAACTAGTTTTAAAGTTTTGATGAAATTTAAAAAACGTAACCTTGGTTAAGATTTCAATGTTGACGGCACCGCCACCACCATCAGAAAAGCGGCTCCTACAGTCCCGCTCTGCTATGCAGGCGAGACAAAAATGAGAAGAAAAGACTGACCTGCTTCGTGATTCTTGTTTTGGTGTAGGCTTCTCTGAAGCAGCTTCCTCTAATTCTTTCTTTAACTTGTCATTCAGAACTTCCTGGATGATAGCATTGGTGCTGTTGAGACGGTCTGCATCCCTTCCCTTCTCGTCCATCACCCTTGTGACGAGCTCTGCGTTCTCCGCTTGAAGTTTGTAGAGGGCCTCCTCGTTCTTGGTGCAGAGTAACGTCATGTTCTGTAGTTCATCTTTTAAGTTCTGATGATGGGGGGAGAAAGAGAGAGAAAACAATAGATGAAAGTGGGATAGAGCGAGGTACATCAGGACAAAATATGAAAATATATGATTATTGTTACTAAAGTGAGTGTCTTTTTCTACAATTTGGGGGAAAATTGGTTAGTATGAAGAACATGTACATATATCATCATATTCTGAACTAAATGAATCTTTTTAGTTTGAATTATCATCATTTTTAGGGGTAATTGTAGTAGTAGATGGCGTAGTAGTCGTGGAATCATTACTATCTACACATCACTATTATTACTACTACTATCAATATTACATCTGCACCCTCATTATCATCATCATCATCATCACAATCATTATTGTTTTTATTATCATTATAATCATAATCATTTATAATATCAGTAAAAAATGCAATAGGTAACTTGATACCTACCTCATTTGTTTTTCTAAGTTCTAGAACAGCTGTTTCCAGATTCCTAATTTCATCTTCATAAGCACCAACTCTGATAAGGGCTTCATTCAAACTAATCAAATAAAAATAGCATACATAGAAATATCAGAATAAACCAAACTAGAAAAAAAATGGATCAGTTGAGTAACATTACAATACCCCCAATGTTTATATAAGAAAAAGTAACCTACTCATTTTGGAGCTCATTTTGGCCTCCCCCTTTCCAATGCTTCCTCTGTTTGACTTCACGAAATGCTAATCTTGATGAAAATAATAATATAGATAATATAGGATTTGTATAGCGCATGTATCCACCTTGCTAGTTACTCAAGGCGCTCCTATATTACCCTAGCTAAGCTTGTGTACCGATTTCAGTGCGCACAGCTTTTGAGGAATTACGTCCTGCCGGTACCCATTTACCTCACCTGGGTTGAGTGCAGCACAATGTGGGTTAAATTTCTTGCTGAAGGAAAACACGCCATGGCTGGGAATTGAACCCATGTCCTTCAGATTGAAAGACAAGAGTCTTAACCACTAGACCGCGACACCCCCAATGGTGGTGTACATCGGAATGCATACAGGATCTGCCAATGAAAAGGAGTATGTGAGCCTTACCTTTCTTCATTCTTCTGTAACTCTGTTTCCTTTGTTTTGAGTACAGCTGTAAGGTCTATCAGTTGCTGAGCATTCTAAATAAAAAAAAATCCAAGAAAATTGAAAATACTTTATTAGTAACTAATAATATTGATCAATGGCATCTCTTATTAAAGGAGAATGAAACTCTTGGAACAAGTTAGCTTTTGTGAAAGCAGAAAAATCAAAGAATAAGATCAACAAAAGTTTGAGTAAAATAGGACTAGCAATAAAAGAGTTATGAGCATTTTAATATCGAGATTACTAATGCTATGGAGATCCTCCCATTGGCAATGCGACCAAGATCTATGATGTCACAGATGAACAACTCTCCCCTTTTGGACACAGAAAATATACCCCAAAACATCTCTTTTTGCTCATTCTAATCATAATTATGACAAACGGTTCATCAATGATATAATGTTATGAAACCTCTGTACTTGTCCTCTCATAAAGAGAACACCTCACCTTGTGATAGACTCTATAAAAGTGAGAATATAAGTGAAATAAGTATTAAAGTAATGAGGGAGTTGTACGTGTGTGACATCACAGATCTTGGTCGCATTGCCAATATAAGGATCTACATGGCATTAGTGATCTCAATATTCAAATGCTCATAACTTTCTTATTATTCATTCAATCTTCCTCAAACTTTCAACAATATGTTTCTTTGATTTTTCTCTTTGATATGGATTCCGCTGGTTTCAAGGGTTTCATTCTCCTTTAAGTCTTTATCACCACCTATCCCCCTCCCCCCTTGAATTATTTTTCTCTTCCTTTCTTTGGCATCTCAAAAGGGGTTAACTCTAAGAGTGAGTTGAAGCATTCTAAGCCAAATCCCATCAATATTTTTTTCTTCATATTTCCCTTTCTCATCCCCTCTCTCTCTCCTCTTCCTACAGTACAAGAATGGGGACCTTTCCACCATCTCCATTAAAGATTAATACCAGTTGTGGTAACAATCTCAAAATGAGTTTGAATAGAATCCAATGAAATTACCAATAAAGTGTGTGTATGTATAAATAAAAATATGTGCCAAATAGCTCTGGAAGAATTGCTGAGAAATGAACAAAATAAGCGCAGAATTCCATCAAATGTCGGGTATTTTTCGAAGCAATATTAATACACTGTCGCACATATTTTTTCTGTGTTAGTGATCATCAGAATTATCAATTTTGAGCGAAGATTTCATGATCTTACAAAGATAAGTTTACATTAATGTACCAGTTCTAGATGTATGATAATATTTTGACAATTAATCTTGATTAAAAATACTTTCTCATGAAATAATTGATTGCTGCAACTGTCTTTTACCTTTAAAATCCATTCTTACCTCCCCTTTCTTTCTGTGCACATCAGTGAGTTCTTCGTTTAGCTTGAAGCACTTTTGTTCTAGATGGCGGTACGCTGCGCTGCCTTTTCCAAGGTTCTCAACCGGGCCAGGGCTACATTGTAATAATGATAATATGATCATACTGATGATAACAATAATGCCTTAAAACCCTTGAGTGGCCACTTTAGCTCTCATGAACTCTTCCTCCAACTGGACCCACATAACAAAATATTTCATTTCATTTCCACAAAATTAAAATATATACAAAATTAAAATACATATATTAATATACTAAAATGCAGACAAAATGTTACCGAAGAGCTGTTTGGCACCATAATAATAATATAGGGTTTTATATTGCGCACATATCCACCTTGTTAGGTGCTCAAGGCGCTCCTATATTACCCGGCTAAGCTAGGCGTTCACAGCGCACACAGCTTCTTGAGGAATTACTTCCTACCGGTACCCATTTACCTCACCTGGGTTGAGTGCAGCACATTGTGGATCAGTTTCTTGCTGAAGGAAATTACGGCATGGCTGGGATTCGAACCCACGACCCTCTGTTTCAAAGTCCGGAGACTAATCCACTGGGCCACAACGCTCTACGTAATTTCTATCAAATGGAAGTTCTTGATTAGGAAAGAGACATAATCCTAGCATAGAATTTGAATTAATTTTCCAATGAACTGTGCTACAATTTTCTTTTAGAGAAGTTCGGTACATTCAGACAGGCTTATCTAAAAAGAAAGGGGATTGTTTTATATATAGACACTTAGGATGAGGTGCTGATTATTTTCAGCAATCTGGGATCTAAGTAAAAAAACAAAATAAGGAATGGGTCACTTTTTTGAAGAAATCCCTAAACATGGGGTATGGTTTTATGCTGGAAAATCCCTTTACATGGCCCCAATTTTTAGATACCAGCCTTAAACATGGGTCCATGGCCCCAATTTTTAGATACTGGCCTTAAACATAGGTCCATATTCTGGTTTTGAACCTTCAGCCGCACACCCCCCATCCAAACCAAATCTAAGTACCCCCCCCCCCCCCCCCCCCCTGGGTAAAAAAATATCTTATCACACTTAGGCTAGATAACAACACACAATTAAATGTACAGTGACTTGGTTGTCAGACACCTCAGGGACATAATTTGGTTTTAACCTTTACCTAGTGGATGTTCCCTCTACAAAGCCTATGTGAATTACAGAATTCAATAGTCAACAGGTTAACCCATTGCCTACTGGAACCGGGTGATCCCTCTACAAAGCCTATGTGAATTACAGAATTCAGTAGTAAACAGGTTAACCCATTGCCTACTGGAACCGGGTGATCCCCCTACAAAGCCTATGTGAATTACAGAATTCAGGAGTCAACATGTTAACCCATTGCCTACTGGAACCAGGTGATCCCTCTACAAAGCCTATATGAATTACAGAATTCAGTAGTAAACAGGTTAACCCATTGCCTACTGGAACCGGGTGATCCCCTACAAAGCCTAGTCAACAGGCTAACCCATTGCCTACTGGAACTGAATGATACCTTTACAAAGCCTATGTGAATTACAGAATTCAGCAGTCTGTCAACAGGCTAACCCATTGCCTAATGGAATTGGACGATCCCTCTACAAAGCCTATGTGAATTACAGAATTCGGTAGTCAACAGGTTAACCCATTGCCTACTGGAACCGGGTGATCCCTCTACAAATCCTATGTGAATTACAGAATTCAGTAGTCAACAGGCTAACCCATTGCCTACTGGAATTGGACGATTCCTGCACAACGCCTATGTGAATTACAGAATTCAGTATTCATCGGGTTAATCTTTTAAAAAAATTCTAACCTTGAGAGTCCTTTGGACTGGAGCTCTGTGTTCTCCTGCTGGAGGCGCTCCACCTGGACCTGGAGCTGGACATTCTGTGAGCGGGATGCCTCAATCTGGTTGGAAAATTTGATATCTAGGTATGGAAATAACATCAGATATAAGAAGATCAATAGATGTGAAAAATGAATTTGCGAGAAATCAGACAAATGCAAACAAAAATGTAAATCAACTTAGAAATGCTGTATAATCCAACTGTATGCTGTATAAAAAGATGGCTGTTTCAGGGCGATTTATATATGAATTTATCAGTATTTTGTTTGAAAAAATAATATTGCACTTTATAGTGCTTAAAAACATTGGAATGGTGTCTTAACTCTTAAACACAAATATTATAACCGGTACCCCAAGGTAGATACCCCACACTGTAATTTGAATAGGGCAACAGAAATAATAACATTTGTAGAGACAGTGATTTTCCGCGATCGCGGAAAACGGACGGAATTCACGGAAATGGCCTTTTGAAACGGAAAGTGGCATTTCAAACAGAAAACATATTTTTCCTCAAAATACAAAGAACAGCAACAGAAATTACTCCAAAATCTCAACAAAATACAAATATCAAATGGCCACAAAACCTCACAAAACACGATCTCACTTCACTACAAAGTATGACAATCCACACATCGCGACTGCTCTTGACTCAATCACACTCGATCGTACCCCTCGCCCGCGCCGCGCCCCTTGGCCGGTGTAGCGGCGGATTCGGTTCCACCGGCGGATACCGTATCCGCCGGCAGATATCGTTCTTAATGGCCGATATCGTTTTTAATCGGAACCATATCCGCCGGGTTTGACGCGGCTTGATGTTTGCAGATTTGGTTCCTCGGCGGATTTGGTTCTATTGACGATACGTGTAATATTTATTTGGACAGACGTCCAACCTCGGCAGCGCGCGCATGCGCGGCTCTGGCAATGTCGTTACCAATGGGGGGAGGGGATTTTCGTCCGCCTTTAGACTTTTTGTGAATTTTTATTCAGGGGCGGATCCATACAGCTTTTGACGAAGGGCTCGATGGGGGTGAGGGAATAGGAGAAACAATGACTCGATATATCATGTATACATAGACCTGGCACATGCGCCAAAACTTTGCTATTTATTATTATCAGATTTTGATGAAATTTTCATCATTTTGTTTTGTAGGCCCTACGTGAAAATTTATACTACTTTCAGTCCGCAGTATGCATCGATATCTTTAACTGTGCTTTTTCACACCATGATTAGTGTAAGTTTGGCAGACTGGCGAAAATTTGTACCCCCATATAGGCCTATGGTTTTTATAAAACTACAGATTTTCAACGAGTTAAAACTTCATAATTTCAAAATAAATGAGGCAAATTAGTTTATGAATATATATTGCTGTTAACTCATATTATTGCTTGTAGAGTGCTAATTTTTTGTGAAAACATTTTTCAAACAAACATTAAAAAAAAGAATTTCAAAACATGATTAATATCTTATGTAGTTTATTGTAGGCCTATTTTTAATTTGTCATGTATTTTTTTTATTTGTTTTTTTTTTATTCCTTTTTTTTCAATATTTTTGTTAAGGAATCTGAATTAAAGGGATGGTCCGGGCTGAAAATATTAATATCTTAATACATAGAGTAGAATTCACTGAGCAAAATGCAGAAAATTTCATCAAAATCGGATAACAAATAATAAAGTTATTGAAGTTTAAAGTTAAGCAATATTTTGTGAAAACAGTCATCATGAATATTCATTCATTTTCCGTTTTCTTATGTTATCACACAAAACCATATTTTTTTCATTTATTTCATACTTGTGTGAATAGTATGTCTCCCTTATAATGAAATAAGTTGCAGCAATAAATATCTAATGCACTAAATCAGTTGTCAATCCAAATTTTCTAGTTCTTGGATCGAGGAAAAAATTTGAATAAACTTAATTTCATATAATAAATTACAAAAGAACAAGTGGAGATGTGACATCATCAGTCCACCTAATGGATATTCATGACGTAACAGGCGGGGGGGGGGGGGAGTTGCCCCCTGGCGGATTTAACCAGGAATAAAAGAAAAACGGGAAAGGAAAAAAAAGGAGGGAGAAAGAAAGGGAAAGGGGAATGAGGGGAAAAGGAAAGGAAAAAGTGAAAAGAAAACGAAGAAAAAACCCTTTTTAATGGAAAAGGAAATCGGGAAAATGAACGAAAGAAGAACATTTGAGAAAGAACAAATCATTCCAAAACAGGCATATGTAATGCAATAGCACGGTGGGAAATAAATTAAAAGATGACAAAATGGCAAACAATACCGCGAAACGAAGGTAAAATGCAATTAGTCAAAAGCTAATTTTTGGAAAACAAAGAAAAGGGACAAGAAAAAAAAAATAACACGACCGGGCTTCCGATGATTGAAATTAAAGAGCGGGAAGAAAGATGGACTGCATACAACATTGTGCTATATAAGCTAGCTAAATTTTATGTAAATAAGCTACCGGGGCTTTGCCCCAGACCCCACACAGTAGGGGCTCTTCATTTATACTGAACCTCAAATTGCTCTATAACGCTTCCCGTTCACAATCACGTTCAATTACTGCACATGCGCCGGGGGGGGGGGGGGTCTTGGTTCCACACCCAAGAGAAATAAAATAAATTAAAGGAGACAAGGTATAATGAAATGAATGGAAACAATGAAATTTGTTAGTTGCTGAATCTAATGGAAAAATCAATTACATAATTAGGATTTAATTTCAAAAGGCATTTTTTTTCCAGCTCGATCGCTTTGCGACTTTTTACAGATTTTTCCCACATTACTATGTTTTGCCCCTCAAAATATTTGGTTCATTACGCAACTGGGTTGAATAAATGTGTTGTGTAAAAGCTATATCCTGTACATGCCCGCGATTTGATTAAAATAGCGGCAATCTGCGAGGTTTAAATGGCTTTGATATCAAGAAATTCCGGACCCCAACCGCACAGCGCGTGCATGCATGACGTGTGAACGTGATGAATGAAGGATATCGCGATAGCGCAAGAACGATATCTTCCGAATCTTCCGAAGGGAGTGGCCTTTTTTGGTACTGAATCCGCCGGAGGAGAACCATATCCGCCGGCGGATTTGGTGCCTAGAACAGTATCTGCCAGGCGCAGGATCCGCCGGTACACCGGCAGTGGGGTCGGCCATATCGAAAACATTCACATGCACACATTGTTTGATTTAACAACACGGTCGTGTGTTGTTGCCCTCTACGTTTGAAGATGTAGCAGCATGATATTCACAATATTCTGGTCTTGAAATCCAAAATGACGGATAGGCTAAAGTCGTTGACTGCTCAAAACAGCTCAAAACGATGTCCAAAAAACCCCAAAATTATCAATAAAATTTCATTCAACCGTAAAATAATGCTGATAATGTGAAAGGTGAGGATGTATTCATGTTAAATGTGTTTGTCAAAATATTTTGTCTACCCGCATAGATCCGATTAGAGCGGATTCTACTGCGTTGTTGGTACAGTGGCAGATACAAATTTTGACCAGCGCGAGTGATGTGAATCATGTGATATTGCTACTGAATGGGTAAACGGAATTGTCAATTTTCCGTGTACACAAAGTCTATGGGGAAACGGAAATTCCGTTTTCTGACATGCTGAAACGGAATTTAAGATTTTCTGAAAAGGAAAAGGCAATTTTTTGAAACGGAAAATCACTGTCCCTGCATTTGGTTAAAACCACTTGTTCACTGCAACCACCCTGCCTGTGGGGAATCTACTTGTAGATCTATGGTTAGACCAAAAGCTTCAGTCTCTGTATTTGGTTTTTCTGTTGAACTGTGCTGGCTCCACTCACCAATACATAGTCAGACTGAAGTGTTGTTGGCCCTGTCTAATCTATGGTAAGCCAATGCAGTACTAAGCACACACTTAAAAAAAAAATCATTAAAATATCACTTTTGCAACCAAAAATACTAATTTCCATACAGTCGCAAATTATATTTCATTAGTAACTTGGGGGTAATTTTTGTATTCACCAGAGCGCTCTGAAACTTGAATTTTGGGTACATTTTGTGTACGCCCTCTATTGGTGGAAAATAAAATTTCAAGAAAATTTTCATTATTCAATCTCTGTTTTTAATATAGAAAAAATAATTAAAAGAATTCAATTTACTTAAGAGCCAAGTTTTATGATGAATAACTGCAATGGAAACTAACAGTGTAAAAAGATCAAGCATTTGTCTCAAAGAACAAGAGAAAATATGCCAAACATTGCCAACCTTATTTCACCACACAGGGAATATTAACATAGAACAAGGTTACATGTATATCATAACCTTGCTCATTGAATGAGTGGTTAAAACTATATACACTGTAATCAGACTGTACGACATTACACCAGACGGTGGCCTGTAATGTTTCCAGCAGAAGAAGACTGTCACTGTATAATGTCGAACTAAAGGAGAACTTTCTTCGAATGTTAATAATAATACATTATAAACAAGATAAAATTAATTGTATTCGTTCTCTCCAGTAGTTATAAAAACTTAAGTCTTAACATTCAGAAACACCACACGCATCCCCAAACACTGTGATAATGATATAATATAAATTCACTGCCGACTTGAATTGCATTTGCAATATTTTTTTGTGTAATTGACACTTTTGATTCAGCACGGCAGTGAATTCATGATAGAAAAAAATATTTCAAGTTTTGAATTGTGATATCACTGATATCATAATTCAAAACAACACTTTTTGATTCGGCAGTTTACGTGAATTGATGACAGAAAAGAATACTTTAAGTTTTGAATTGTGCGATATCACTGCTGATATCATAATTCATAACTTAAAATATTATTTTCTGTCATAAATTCACTGCCGAATCAAAAAGTGTCAAATACAAAAAATAGATTGCAAATAAATAAAAAAGCAATTGGCATTATTTTCAAGTCAGCAGTGAATTTATATATTATTTTATATCATTATTTATACTAGTCTATTCTTATTTCTACAATAAGAAATTATGGAGCCAGTCCGGAAGGTAGGGCTGGGCCCGCGCCCCCGTAGGCCTGGCCCTGCCTGGCCGGCCAGCCTGCAACAGCAGCCCGGAGCAGCAGCCAGTAGCAGGCCAGGGGTCCGTTGCAGAAAGAGTTGCGTTTAAACGCAAGTCAAAATATCAATCGCAAGTCCGAAATGCGCGCTGTTGATTGGTTGAAAATCAAGTTGCGCGTGATTTTTAGAGTTGCGATTGATTGCAACTCTTTCTGCAACAGGCCCCGGGGCTATCATCATGCTAGACAGGAATAACCGTCGTTTCTGGGGATTTATTCAACAATTTCTGACATTTTACTGTAATCCCCATTTACCGACGGTAGGGTGTACGTGTGGGCTCGCATGTGTTCTCATTCCCTCCCTTTTGTCAATTCACAGTCCAAAGTTTGATGTAATTTTACACATCGAATTTACAATCTAAGGATGTATAAACAACAAACTTTTAAAACTTTATATTTTAACATTTAAATACTTTAAACGATATAGATGAAAAAGGCATGAAAAATATACTTTACCGATGTTTAATTGGGTTGAACACGATAAAAATGGTCAAAATGGCAGCCAAACTATAAAATATTTACAAACGAACGTCAACAATCACGAATGTGATATCGATATTGCTTTCGATATTATACGATCTGCTCCATATGCGAACGAAACCGAAGATAAACGATACTAGTTATACTAGTACTAGTACTAGTTATAATCGCGATATATCGATTCGAGACATTAAGTTAATACGATAATGACGTCATTCAAGATGGCAACTTGCAAGAAAAACCGTCAGGTCAGGTGAAAATGTCTTAGATGACAGATTTCTCAATCATCCAGAGGATTTTTTTCAATAACTCCGGCCCAAGGTATGCAATTACTTAAAGGAGAATGAAACCCTTGAAACCAGCTGAATCCATATCAAAGAGAAAAATCAAAGAAACATATTGTTGAAAGTTTGAGGAAGATTGAATGAATAATAAGAAAGTTATGAGCATTTGAATATTGAGATCACTAATGCCATGTAGATCCTCCCATTGGCAATGCGACCAAGATCTGTGATGTCACACACGTACAACTCCCTCATTACTTTAGTACTTATTTCACTTATATTCTCACTTTTATAGAGTCTATCACAAGATGAGGTGTTCTCTTTATGAGAGGACAAGTACAGAGGTTTAACAACATTATATCATTGATGAATCGTTTGTCATATGATTAGAATGAGCAAAAAGAGATGTTTTGGGGTATATTTTCAGTGTCCAAAAGGGGAGAGTTGTTCATCTGTGACATCATAGATCTTGGTCGCATTGCCAATGAGAGGATCTCCATAGCATTAGTGATCTCGACATTCAAATGCTCATAATTCTTCTATTGCTAGTCCTATTTTACTCAAACTTTTGTTGATCTTATTCTTTGATTTTTCTGCTCTCACAAAAGCTAACTTGCTCCAAGAGTTTCATTCTCCTTTAAGTTATTTATATTTTCCTGATAATGGAAACCATGAAACTTTCAATTTTGCTTAAAAAACAGTTTTAAATCGCGATCTATAAAACGCTAGTTCACTATACGTTGGCTGTAGGTACGGGGCCCCATCCCCTTCAGTCTATGTATGGTGAGTGGAGCCAACGTAGTTCAGCGGAACAACCAAAATACAGAGACTGAAGCTTTTGGTCTATCATCATGCTAGACCAAAAGCTTCGGTCTCTGTTATGTTGGTTGTTCAGCTGAACTCCGTTGGCTTCACTCACCAAATACAGAGACCGAAGTTCTAGCGCGATCTGTACAGGGGACTCAATGGCCATATGTTTATGTACTTAAGATCGGATAAAACGGGGAAGTGAATTTGCGCGACAGCCGAGGTAAGTCACTGTTTTTGTTCCTTTTAACTTGATTTTTCTCTGTTTTTTGGCAATTAATGCCAAGAGGGAATATTAATTTGCATTTTGGTTGCATTAATTTTCAAAATTTTTATTCATTAAATTTAAAGACAAAAATTGAAGAGCCCCGATGGGGGGATTTTGCATTGCAAGTCCCCTAATGGTGGCTGCACGCTAGCGAGGGCGCTAGTGTAGTTTCGCACCTCCCCGTTTAATGGTTTTCAAACATGTACATCTCACCCTAAATAATTCACAACCTAAAATACTTGCATCTGAGCCTCCAAAGTCCAGTAGAAGTTGAATATTTGCCGTTTTGACACTTTTTTACAAAGTTTTACACCTATTTCGGAATCACTCGGTCGCTTGATCAAGCTCAGCGCTGCACATAAGCAGTCGGTACGCGTACAGTACGTACCACCTAGGCTAGTGCACTGAAGTGCAAGAAGAGCGAGTTTTTCTATGGTATCTTCAAAAAGATTTTTTCCCCTCTTTCAGCTTGCACCAAGTATTACGGTAGTGGTTTTTCACATTTTTTTATTTCATTCAAACAAGCACACACACGCACACCCCACACACACCTTCACACAACAAACATCAACCACTCTGCACAACCACTAGCTACCGTAATACTTGGTGCAAGCTGAAAGAGGAGAAAAAATCTTTTTGAAGATACCATAGAAAAACTCGCTCTTCTTGCACTTCACTAGGTGGTACTACGGTACGTACTGTACGCGTACCGACTGCTTATGTGCAGCGCTGAGCTTCAAGCGACCGAGTGATTCCGTTAAACTGTGTAAAAAAAAAGTGTCAAAACGGCAAATATTCAACTTCTACTGGACTTTGGAGGCTCAGATGCAAGTATTTTAGGTTGTGAATTATTTAGGGTGAGATTGTACGTACTACATGTTTGAAAACCATTAAACGGGGAGGTGCGAAACTACACTAGCGCCCTAGCGAGCCGTCTGTGTACGAGGAGAAATTAAAAAAAAAAAAAAGTTAAAAAACTCCTCGAAACAGACGGCTGCCAGCTGTCTATCATCATGCAGGCTTGCAGCACTCTGTCTGTCTGTGTGAGTCTCTGGAAATTGGAATGGAGTGGAGGAAGCAAACGCCCAACGTCGAATTTTTATCGATATTTCACATATAAAATAAAGAAACTCATTTATTTTTCAGTATTTCATAGGGCAGGTACTTACGTGTTTCGATCAGTGACTTGAATGGAAGACTTTCCCTTTCGTTTCTTCTCCTTACCCGCATTTGTATCGTCTTTTTCCATGACATCGAAGGGTCCATGGAAGTCGCCATGTTGACATTGAGCGCCATCTAGCGATAGATTTTGGTAATGTGCTTAATTTTCTCATTTCTCAACGCACTTTATTGAAACCCGCGGGGGGGGGGGGGGGCACTCGTATAGTAATTTCATAAAAATTTCAGTTCTTAAGGAAATGGTTTCAGATTTTGGTGCCGCACGCCACACCCAGCCTCAGTGCCAAGCTTTTTTCCACGATCAGGGTCCCGGCTGGGTCAGGGTGCTCCCTTTTTTTTGTACAAATTAAAAGGTTGATTGGACATGTTTTATTATTGTTATTATTATTATTACATTTTGTGTAAATTGAATTTATTCCTAATGTTTTTGGATAACCTTGTGATATATTTAAACTTATACTACAGTAAATCCTCATTTGTATACATGGTATATCACTGCCCCGAAATATTGGTAATGGAGAAGTGAAACCAATTTCAACAGAATGCAAATAAATATGATTAATTCTTCTCAAACAATAATTATTTCTGTATTCAAACGTAGGCCTATTTGACTTGTGTCGAAATATGCTCTTTAATTGGTATACTTACGGGATGAAACTATTTTGAAATGTATGCAAAAAAGGTTTAAAAATCCTATAAATAAACAAGTGGTGCGCCTCTGGTAGTGGCAGTCATCTGCAGTAAAGCGCAGCAGTGCTAACTTTGAAAACTACTATAAAATAATTATTCACAAAAACCACCATTCATATAATAATGATACAATACTACGTTCATTGACCCTAAATGACATTTGACCTTGATCATGTGACCTAAGACTTGTCAGTGATACTTGATTACCCCTATGTCCACAATTCATAAACTGTATCCATAAACTTTGCAAGTTATGACAACAATTCAATAATGACCTGCAACATGGCCAAAGTTCATTGACCTTAATGACCTTTGACCTTGACCACGTGACCTGATATTTGCAAAGGACATGTTCAGTGATACTTTATTACTCTTATGTCCAAGTTTTATGAACTTGACCAATACAATTTCAGAGTATGATGGTATAAATCCAAATATATGGCCAAAGTTCATTGACCTATGACCATTGGCCTATGTGACCTAAAACTCGCACAGGATGTTCAGTGATACTTGATTGCCCTTATAGCTAAGTTTCATGTACTAGGTCCATATACTTTCTAAGTTACTAGTATATTGATATTTCAAAAACTTAAGATTAAGATGGTATAAATCCAAATATATGGCCAAAGTTCATTGACCTATGACCATTGGCCTATGTGACCTAAAACTCGCACAGGATGTTCAGTGATACTTGATTGCCCTTATAGCTAAGTTTCATGTACTATATAGGTCCATATACTTTCTAGTTACTAGTACTAGTTACTAGTATATTGATATTTCAAAAACTTAAGATTTCGAGCTCCCTCAACATGTTCTAAGTTCATTGACCCTAAATGACCTTTGACCTTGGTCATGTGACCTGAACTCGGGCAGGATGTTTAGTAATACTTGATTAAGCTTACGTCCAAGTTTCATGAACTAGGTCTATATACTTTCTAAGTTATGCTGTCATTTCAAAAATTTAATCTTAACAGTGTAAACTTAATATGATGTTGACGCCGCCGCCGCCGCCGCCGCAGCCACCGTCGGAAAAGCGGCGCCTATTGTCTCGCTCTGCTATGCAGGTGAGAAGAAAAATTATAACCTGCCTAATATTTAGCATAATGGGGGGGGGGGTGTAATAAAAGCATACAGACCTTTTATCATCATACACATGCACCCACATGCACATGCATTATGAATATAGGGGTATTAAAGTAATTGCAAAAAGTTAAAAACAAATTGTTTGTTTGTTTATGTAAAGTTTTCAATATTGTAATGATAATGTAGTTGTCATCTTCGTGTATACTTATTGTTAAAGCCATTGGAAACCAAATGTCTTTGTATGTGTACATTGACCAATAAAAAAATCGAATCTTGAATGGAAAAGTCACTCTGTTTTGACGGCCCATGTGAAATGTCATTCCAATGCATATTATGAAACATGAAAATCAAATTGCCCTTTATAACTGAAGATTTTCGTGTGTCAGGGTGCACATTTCTTAAGGGGTGTTGCAAGAAAATATTTGCAATTAATATATTGCAAAATATTCTGTTGCAATTTTACACTAAACTGATAGATCAATGTTAGCTGTATAAAATCGGATTACACTCCTTGTTTCAAGGAGCAGATTAGCAATCAATCATGGATTTGCAATTGAATTATTGCAAGACATAATTTTTTATGATCAATTTAGGGACCAAAAATTGACTTGTTATTGATTGCAAGTTTCTTGCATTACCACAGGCATATAGGAGGTTGAAAACCGTTGGGCAGAAGACGGGGCAGAAGAGTATGTCGGTTGATAAGTTGAGAGACTATCCGCCACCCTTTCACACGATAAAAAGAATCGTAATTTGAATGATGATTCCAGTGAAAAAATTATGAAGGCTAATGACGAATATTTAGCACGTGTGAAACCAAACTAGAACATGATTGTCATCACGAACGCTAATCACAGTCACGATTACAATAGTAATCACCATTACAATGATGATTCAAGCTAGATTCAAGTGTGAAAAGGCCCATACATGTTTGTTATTACTTTTTCCCCTTAAAATTGTAATTAGCCAAAGTACCTGCTCCTGCTATATACCCGCTTTCTTTCTATTTAATGTACACTGCACTTCTCTGTCCCTCCCCTCTTCCCCCCTCACCCCCCCCCCTCTCTCTCTCTCTCTAATATTATAAAACAAAATATTTCTCACACGATCCATCAGTTACGTTTTTTGTAAAGTGCACAAAAAATGTTTGTATTCATCTTTAAGCAAAAGTTCTATTATTACGACCAAATATAATGAAACTAAGTTAGGGGCTTGCCTTTTGTACAAGCTTTGCTTTTTTTCGGCAAGACCCTCCGTTTTACTTTTAAATAAAAATGTCATCATAGGTAACTTTATTTATTGAATTGTGTTCCTTAAATATAAGATTATGTTATATATATTGTATTATGTCTTGCAGTATTTTCGACCTTGTTATGTTATGTTTATCATATTATGTACAATTTTTCCCAATTTTTATTGTGAAACGGAAATCAATAAATCAAATCAAATCAAATCAAATCAATTGACTCTATCTATATTCATTCGATTGTTTTTTTTTATCAAGACACTGTCCCCAAAAAGTATAGATAAAAATATTTGTGGTGGAGTGAAGACCATGTTATTCATACATCTTCCATTTTTTTCAATTTTTGCTTGTCATGATTTTTTCTCTGATTAATAAACCCTTTCCATTTTTTTTAGAATGGCCTCACTCCACCCCTGATGAACCCATCGGAGAACCGATGACTATATACCGCCAGGGTAAAGGGCCTCACGATTTTTGAAGAGGGGGGGGGGGGGCTGGAATTTTTTTTTTTGGGGGGGGGGAATATGACAAGCCAAAAGATAAAAGGCTTTCACTTCAAAATGAGACAAAAAGTAGACCCCTCCCCAAAATAAAGAAGTAAATAAATAATATCAGGTTTTTGCTCGAATGTGATTTTGGTCCCACCGTTTTTCCTACGTTTTGATTTTAGCATACCATTTTTTTTTATTCCATGCGGGGGCCCTGCTTGTGGTATACGAAGCACCCCGAAAACCTTGGGTACGTGCTCACCCCGGCATATGTAGCTTAGAATGTATATCCTTTAGGCATTATGATATATGCACTGACCTTTTTATTTGAAAGATGCATGGTATTAGAATAAGATAATTAAGATTTGGCTCATATCTGAATAGAGCACCGTACATTAACACCAACAACAATAATACCTTGGTCACATTTGTTCTACGGCGGCCGTACGGCGAGTCGAAAACAGTCGTTTTATTCATTTTTATTCAAACCACCTATGTAGCTGGTACCAAAAAAAATGTTAAAACGGCCGTTTTCGACTCGCCGTACGGCCGCCGTAGAACAAATGTGACCAAGGTATTAAAGGGGAATCCAACCCCAATAAAAACTTGTTTTTATAAGAAAAAGAAAAATCAGACAAGGTGATAGGTGAAAGTTTGAACAATATTGGACAAACAACAAGAAAGTTATGAATTTTCAAAAGTTGTAAATATTGGTAATCCCTATACTCATGGAGACTTCAAATTGGCCGCATATGGGATGTCATAGTGATGTAAGGCAAGGACTACTCTTCCATGTACTCCAATACATATTATGGCTAAAATGTCATTTTTCCCAAAAGTTTTATTTCAAATTATATTTTTCTTTCATGAGGACATTAAACAATATACTACCCGGGATATATTTAGACTACTGCCCCAAAGGAATGGGTACTTAAGAGAAAACTACTAATCCCTGATAATAAAGTACATGGGCTATGGGAAAGTTGTCCTTGCCCCTTGTTATAATTTACTTACCAAGTTGCCAATTTGAAATCTACATACTATTAGTGATCTCAATTTTAAGGCAGCTATAACTGTTTTATTGCTTGTCCGATTTCTCTCAAACTTTCACCATTCTGTTTAATTTATTTTTCTCCTTCCCAACACAACATTTGATGGCCAAGGCTGGATTCCCCTTTAATACCCCAGCACCAGTTTCTCAAGGCCAGGGTATTATCATGGAGCTATTATGGTATTATTATAAAATGAGCGATGTATGGGCCTAAAACAATGATCTTCTAGATCTCGCGCTCTCGCTCCTGATGAAAACAAACGCGCCCCCGGCACACGCCCCTGACACACCCCTTTTTTTTACTGGATGCATGTGATTATCACCCTTTCTATATACGCGTGCATTATATTTTTGTATTCAAATTTTATTTTCCATTTGAATTTGTATGCGTGATTAAAAATTGAGCCCAAATAGGAGGGAGGGGGGACGGGGGTTATAAAACTAACTAACTGATGGGAAATTATATTGTCGTTTGAAAGCTCTTTAATTTTCATTGATTTTTTTTCTTAAATCTCTGTTTTTTGTTTTTTTTGTTATTGTCTGTGACATGTATATTATTCATGTTGTGTAAAGCTGTTTTATGTTTGTCTTATTATTTGAAGAGAGTTGGGATATTTTTTTCACTTGAACCTAATTGCATGGCCGGGCCTCTTAATTGGAAATGGTGAGTTTAAATTGTTTAAATTCTTCAATGTCATGACATTCTCTCTTCCACATACTGATGTTACGAGGTATCGATCTTGTTCTGATTTGTCATTAAAAAGAGATAAACATGCAAAAAAGGCCCAAATTCAGTGAAGGCTTCAGTAAGTTATAGTTGTGCTTGACTTTGACCTGACTTTCAGCTGGGTCATTCATAACTTCCGTAATTAACCATGAGCAATTGTTACGTCATGTGCGTGCGCTCCTGAACAATCTGCGCTTCATGCGTGCGTCAAATACATTACGTACATAATGCAATGCCAACTTAACTTGTTATGTAAATAATACGACTCGTTTCTAAATTACAATTTTGCTTATTTCATACGGAAAGGAGAGCGAATAAATCAGGAAAATGATGAAGTCAGTACGATTCGTGGACAGGCTACAGAATACAATATTCCAAAAATCAGTTACATTGCGGTAAGTAGGCCTGGATCATTTTTTAAATGTGTCAACTGTCAACTTGAGCATGTTGAGCACAGTGTCACTGATGACTACCGCCGTACCGGTACCGTACCGTATTGTAAGATCAGTGATGCCATGTTGAGTGAGCTGAGGTACCGGTACCGTAAAGTAGGCGAGTGAATGTCGACCGTACCACCGGCGAACTGGAAAGTGTGTACCGTAGCCTAGGAGTAGGAGTAGCGTTACCGGTACGAAGTCGAAGCTGAGCTGATTGCGTTCCTCAAAGCAGACACAATAAAATACATGCAAATTCATCTTCTTCTTCCTCCGCTGATCCCGGAGATCTACAGATGGTTCCCACTTAATAAGTGTATTCGCTCGTTAAATTGGCTGAAATAATTCTATGAATCTTAATTGCCGAATGAATAAGCCCCCCCCCCCCCCCCCTCTCGGCCCTGCTCGGGCTCAATTTTTAATTTTATTTTGTTGTTGACGTTGTGGACATTGTCATGAATTTGATGATCGAGGATCGGATTGCACTCAACTCGGGGGATCCAGGGTTTTCCAAAAGAGGGAGCACAAAAAAAAGATCTTCACCTAAAATTGAAGGGTCATTTCGTCCGCGAAGAAATTGACGAGAAAAAAAAAAGCTTTTCACCTAAAATTGAAGATCATTTCGTCCAAGGAAAATTTGACAAGCAAGAAAAGTAAATAAAAATAAAAAGGTCCTCACTTTTAAGGGGGGGGGGGTACACTTAAAAAAAATGGTATATATTTGCATTACAAGTTTTGATTATGGCTTTCAAAGGGGGGGGGGCATGGGCCGGCTGTGCCCCCCCCCCTCCCCCGGATTTGACACTGGATCCAGGTGCCCATTTTTCAACACTGCCATGCCATAAGCCTAACTTCTTGACTAGATAGTAAGCTACTTGTCGCCTAACCGTTTCTCGAAGACCTTGCCAAGATCGGGGACAACAACCTGACTAAATTTATGACATCTCTGACCCTGTCACAACTTCTTTCGCAATGACATAGTGGAACCACTAAAAAGTAAAATGCAAAAAAGTGCCTCGAAATTGGAGCACTATAATCTTAGACTTATGTAATCAATTATAAAATCAGTGAATAATGACAAAGTTCTTTTTTTTATTTTACCAAATTCAGGTCTGGAGCTGCAGCATGGAACCAGATTCATCAGCGTCAAAAGGCTTCGGCTGCCCAGCCGCAAGAAACAGCTCAGACCACTTCTCCCAGACCAGAGGTGGGTTCAGTATTTGATCTTTCTTTTATTTATTTTTTCTAACAATACATTTGTTACACTCGTAATTGCAGTGGCAGGGGTAGGGGCAAATTTTGTTTTTATTCAAGGATATTTTATCTGAAAATCTTTGTTCATTCAGTATATTGCATTTTCTATATTTGTCAATTCAAACAATATACTGCCAATTTGTTCAAGATCTATATTTTAACTTTCCCTATCTTTTTAGGAAACCAAATCATTTGTAATGGGTCTTTTCAGAGGTCAGATCAACCCTGCAGAAGTGTTTCCCTATCCTGAAGGTATGTTCATATATTTATTTAGTTTCATGAATAATATTTTCTTGACTCAAATCCCAGTGAATTCATGTATCAATACAATTGGCATGTGGAGATTGGTTTATGGTACAGTTGAGGCCAGAAGTTTGCATACACCCAGGAAATTCGAAGAAAAGTTGACACGTGCCAAACATCATACAATTTACTGTATCTTATAAAATATTTGTGCTATAATGACGATTTTGATATCAAACAAATGAGTATGTCATGCCCCTTAATCACATTGCTTTGTTATCAGGAGCTGAAAAATATCTCATTCTCCCCCCCCCCCCAAATCTTCATATTTTAGACAAATGAAAATAACTTGACAAAAACATTTCATATTTGTGCTAGTTACATATACTTCTCAATACAAACATTTCAGATTACACTTTTTTTTGTTCAGTGGTGACATATCATGATAGAAAATGTAATATAAATCATAGATTTGATATTTATATATTTCTATGAAACAATGTTTGAAAATATAATGGCACAAATATTACCTTTTTTCTTCAAAGAAAATTTCATCTGAATTATACTTTATTCCCAACGGCATCCCAATCATGTGAAAGAGCTGAATACGCCCTTTCATTTGATACCAAATTTGTCATGGTAGTATATTTCTGAAGATACAGTAAATTTTACAATGTTTGGCAAGTGAACAAATTTCACTGAATTCCATAGGTGTATGTAAACTTTTGGTCTCAACCATAAGTTTATGACCCCCACACACTTAAAAATAAAGTAATGAGTCTAGGCTGTATCAAATGAATGATCCAAGGACCAAGGCTTCAAAAAAGCCTTGGCAGTAGGTACCCTTTTGACTAGCTTTTAAGATTGTTCTTTGCCCTTTTTTCCCAAATATTTGTTCTGTAATATTATAATGTTCCTTATCTATAGAAAGGGGGCCTTGGTCTAAAAATATCAGTATCATACAAAAAAAAAAAGGCATGAATTTAGGTAAATTGGAGAGAAAGTGTCATATTGAAGTAATGAAGACAGAGCTGTAGTGATATATATGAATATAACACTTACTAAAAAGTGTTATATTATTATAAGTATAATACAGGCATACAGGAAGGGAATATGAATAGGAGAATGATGATAATTCATTTTTCGGTTACGTAACATTTTCTCTGATTATATTTTCCACACAGTAATGAATGAAGAACAGAAAGCCACACTTGAAATGTTAGTGGACCCAACGCAGAAGTTTTTTGAGGTAAGTGTGGTTATTACCCCTTCTTATTTCTACATGGAAATCAATTACTTTTTAACCAACATACAGTATATGCCAGGGGTTCTCAAACTTTTTCTTTGAAGGGCCAGATGAGACTCCAAATAAACCTGAAAGGGCCAGGATGAAGTGGATTAGAAGAAAAAAATGTGCGCGAAGCGCAAAGACCCTTGCGGTCGGGGTCCTAGATGCTCTCCTGTGCAATCTGGCCCTATTTTGGGAGCATTTAATCCAACAAATTTATAACAGTTTCATATGGAACGCAGGCAAAATTAGAAAAGCTTTCAAAATACAGCGAGAGTCAATATTAATGATAACAAAATTGTAGTACTTTGTTAAAAGGAATCTAGATTGTACCTAAACATACCTGGTATTGGGGAGACAGATAATGTCTTGAAGTATCAATATTTTTTTAGTCAAAGTAGATTGAATAATAGAGCATGTCTGTCGTAGACTCTAACAAGGATGTCAGTCTCCTAGTCTCTTTCAATATGGGAAAAGTGACAGTCTGTCAACAACAAGTTGCTTGAACCTTGGCACAAAAGGTGTAATTGCCAGACGAAGGCACTGGGGCAAATGTTCACTGGTCAAGAAGGGGCCGCAGAAGCGGCGGGGGGGGGGGGGCTCCCCCCACTTGTTTTCCAAAACCATGTACAGAAACGTAAAAATTACCATATGATTGTGATTTTTTGCATGGCCAGCCCCCCACCCCCTCCCCCACTTTGAAAACCGTTCCACGGCCCCTTTCAAGGTACTTCGGTATGGGTTAGTTCTTTAAAATGTTCATTGTGGAAAATGCACTTTCGCACCTGTATGTAGATCCAAACATGGTGAGAACAGCGCTGGTCATCTAATAAGAAAATAGATCGAACAGACAGAAAAGACTCCACTAAACTTTGTTTAAAAGTCAAATTTCTTTGACTGCTATTACTTTTATTACGGTTAGGTCTACATGGAAACACAATGTAATCATATTGAGCTATGTTTCATATTGTGACTTAAAAGTGATTAAAAAACCCAACAGAGTCTTGCGGGCCGGTTGAGAAGCTCCGCGGGCCGGATCCGGCCCGCGGGCCGTAGTTTGAGAACCCCTGGTATATGCTGTGTTTGCAAATAAAGAGGAATGCTTGCCAATGTCAGCCACACTTTATAGGCCTTTGCCTTTGAATCGATTAAGTCACTTAAGTCTTCTAGGGACAGACTTAAGTTTAGCAGCCTAGCTTCCGGATCTTTCCCTGTTTAAAACTCAGAAAGATTGATTTCTGTGGAAACTTTGGTTGATGAACATCAACGTGTACATGATGGACAGGATCACATCCGTGGGCCCATTGTAGGAAAGTTACTGTTGTGGTAACTTTGTTATTCAATGGTGACTACCATGGTAACGATGCTCAACATCCAATCAGAATCAAGGAATCTGTTAAAGGTGCCATTGGTTGGCAGAGTTATTATAACAGAAACTTTTATGCAAAGGGCCCTGGTGGAGACAAACAAACTTTGTGATTATTATGATGTATTGGATGCTAATGGAAAGTCAATAATATGAACAAGATGAAGAATCATTGATCTTGAACTTATTTATACCTATGGACTCCTTTTCTTAACTTAACAAATCAAATTCAAGAGTCATCAGGCATTGTGGATAAAGCAAGAGTTCATTGACTTGCTCCGTATCTCCATCATGGTTCTGATTTGAAGCTTTTTATTTAAATGAATCGCATGAACAGACCTGCCAACCAGTACATTTTAGCCGTATTTAGTATGTTTTTGCAACCATAATACGGCAGTACGTTTTTTTTTTTTTTTTAAACTAAATCGTAATTTATTGAGAAAAATAATCTCTATATGTCTCTATTTCATAAAAAGTGCACAAATATGGTTATTAGATCAATGTAATTTCAGGTAACTTGTTTTTTTTTTCAATCATTTTGTTCAAACCAGGGTGAAGATATACACATGTATGTTTTAATGTTGTTTTTTTCATCTGCAAGAGCAGTGCGCATTTTAGCTTGCATGCAGCTTGAGCGCCGCGATGAGCGAGTGCGCCAAGCATTTTATTATGAAATACACTTTTTTCGGGAAAAATACAGTTTTTTTAATCACAGAATACAGTTTTTCATTCCCAGAGGTTGGCAGGTCTGCATGAATGTTCTTCCTCATTCATGAATTGTAAGATTTTAGGCATGCATGAAGTCCAGACCTACTTTACCTAAGATTTACTGGTACCCTGTAGGATGTTCACTTTGAATACTCTTGAACATACTGGTACTGTCAGACTGTCCCCCACTAAGTCAGGAATCATCACATCCTGTCAATAGTGCTGGTATGATTGAAATCACATTGGCCAAAATAAATTCACAAAAAGAGGTTAAAAAACCATGAGGGGGTATAGATAGATGGACTATGATTTGATATGAATTCAAGTAAAGTGAGAAAGTTTCAATAATAGGATTTGGAGCACACTTTTCTTTTTTGCAAAGGGCTCTGAATTAAGCACTGTCATTTCATACACAAAATCTGCATCTATAGTCCATGTACCCCTCCTGGTGGGTGTTTCATAAAGCTGTTCGTAAGTTAAGAGCGACTTTAAGAACGACTGGTGATCCTTTCTTGTGGTAAATGATATATTCATTGGCGATGGTTAAGTGCCTAAGAAAGGATCACCAGTCGTTCTTAAAGTCATTCTTAACTTACGAACAGCTTTATGAAACGGCCCCCTGGTTCAAAACCTCTTCATAGTCTGCAGGCTCAGACTCTGATTAATACCATTGATCAACAAATGGGTCTAGATATAAGTCTACTGTATATTGTAAGTTCTAACTTCCTGTGTTAATAAGTTTATCAGGCCACACAGTTCCATTCACCCCCAATGGGGCAATTATAATGTTTTTACACTTGCAAGATAATATGTATGTTCTGAAAATCATATTCAAAGATATTGCTTTTACATATTTTTTACTGTTGATGATTAGGGGACATAATGCAGTGACCACTACTGATGAGTTTGATGGTACATGTACCAGAATCTCAATACTTAAAAAATAATCTTCTTGAAGTGATATAAAAACTCAGGTGTGCATTTTGACCAAGTTTTCCATACCCTTTTGTATTTGCTATTATATTATTCTTCAAGTAATATGTGTACAGGAGATAATTGTGCAAACCAAAGATAAGATATAACCTTGGCTGTCATTGCCAGGTACTATACACGCTATGTATTTGCTAAGAGATGAATTTGAAGTGCCGGTAGGTGTGTGTCATAATGAACTTTTCAAGGGGGTGTTTGTGGCCGTTGTTCATACATGTAGCAGCCGCATTGAAGAGACTACATGTAGATAAGTACTTTTAAACTGTACTATTTTCATCAATACATGTACATGACTTTATTTAAATACAGGCCTACATGAAACATAGGGTTGTTTTTAACAACAAAAAATAAATAAATGTAGTACATGTTCATGTTTCTCATTTCTGAGATTTATGAAATGAGATCTTTTGGATATTTGAAACCTTTAATAGGGCCAGGCCTCTTTCACAGTTGGTCGGCTTGTGGATTGCGGGCACTTGGTCATAAACTAATTGTGAAAGCCAATTAAAATCGGTACCATTAAAGAGGAATGGGAATAATGAAATAGGGCATTGATATTCCTACCCCATCAGAAAAGAATAATGAAGTAATGATGAAATATAAAGTTCAAGAAATAGAGAAAAAACTTTGTTTATCACACTACGTTATGGATTTCCCTTCGAAATTCTGAGGTAGAATGAGAAATAGCCTATTGCAAGATGCCACAGTATTCTTTTATTCTTCTCTCTCTTCTTACACTGTGGTGCATCATGCTACCTGTTCCTGTAAATGTAATCAAAGACTCTAAATGCATGAGTTGACTGAAAGTGTGTGATTCCCTTTCAGATATAATATGAACATTTTCAAACATATTTCTAGTACACTCTCATAATACTATTGAACATCTCTTGCACAGCTTTGTCCTATGCAGAGTTCAAACAGAATTTACATTTATCATTTGTGACATGTTTGAAATACAATTGTATGCTTTATATTGCTTTGCATTTATCAGTATTAATTAACATTTTTTCTTCAAGATGTCAGGTTTGATTGAATTTGCACCTCTTTTGTGCGTACATGTACGTTCTGATATTTAAAGGTCAAGTCTACCCCAGAAAAAATGTTTATTTGAATAAATAGAGAAAAATCAAACTAGCATAACGCTGAAAATTGGATATGGGGGAAACAAAAATTGGATATGAAATAAGAAAGTTATGACATTTTAAAGTTTCGCTTATTTTTCACAAAACAGTTATACATGCAAATGCGACAGTCGAATATGTCCTCCACTCACTATTTCTTATGTTTTTTATTGTATGAATTATACAATATTTCATTTTTTACAGATTTGACAATAAGGATCAACCTGACTGAACCATATACATGTAGTAAACAATGCTAATTCCACTGATCAGGGTGGAATTAATCATTACAGTTTCACTAGCTTGACAATGAGGAGAAAATTAGAATATGTCATATTTCATGTAATGAAATAGTGAGTGGATGATGTCATCAGTCTCCTCATTTGCCAAGCGACCAGGATGTACATATAACTGTTTTGTGAAATTAAGCGAAACTTTGAAATGTCCTAACTTTCTTAATTTACATCCGATATTGATGAAATTTTCAGTGTTATGCTTGTTGGATTTTTCTCTTTTTATTCAAATAAACTTTTTGTCGGGGTGGACTTGTCCTTCAATTAACACAAAATGTTTATAACCTTTCAATCTTGTCTCTCAAGGTTTATTAATGTGTGAACTGCTTACAAAAAAACAATGTAATGCACAAATATTTTTAAAACCATGCTTTCGACCAGAAAACAGAAGAATAGACTCACTGGTATACCCATATACACTTTGTTGCAGGAAGTCAATGATGCCCAGAAGAATGACACTTTGGAAAAGGTGGAAGACCACACAATGCAGGGCCTTCGGGAGATGGGGGCATTTGGGCTTCAGGTCTCCACTGATCACGGTGGACTGGGAATGACCAACACACAGGTAGGTCTAAGAATTGTAGTCATGGCTGCTTGGTCTATGATTCATTGGTCTTATTCCTAATACAAGCCACACATTGCAGGGTCTTCGAAACTTAAATTTGGATTTGATGTGCCCATTGCCTTGGTGGGCTAGGAATGACAACTAAATTAGCCCTATTAAAGATGGGGTTCATAGCCACATGGTGTATTACTATTTGTCTGATGTCCAACACCTTTGTAGACAAAGTTGTTTTGGTTTATTCAGACCACACAGTGCAGGCTCTTCAGGAGAAGGGGGCCTTTAGGTGCCCAATGATCTCGGTGGCCTTGGTATGACCAACACTAAGGTCCATGGTAGGTCTAAGAATGGGTTGATACCCAATACTATATAACCCATTTCTATTTCCTTGATTGCTTGACACCTTATCAGATAAAGCAGTTTGATTAATACAGAGACCATATAATGCAGGGAATCTGTGGAGGCAAGACATCTCTGAAGGAGTCAGAATAGCAGTAACATTTACAACTCAATTATTCAAATTCATGTAACAAGCATTTTATTTTATCTGCAAGTAGTCCACATGTAGGTTACTCATTTCATACAGTTTTATTCAACACAAAGCTGTGAGTGAACATATACATGTACAAGCTGTGTTTCTTATCTGATTTGCAGTATGCTCGTCTTGTTGAAATCGTTGGCGAGTCTGACCTGGGCGTCGGCATCACCCTCGGTGCCCACCAGTCTATCGGCTTCAAGGGAATCCTTCTCTATGGCTCCCCAGAGCAGAAGGAGAAGTACCTCCCTACACTGGCCTCTGGAGAGAAGATGGCTGCCTTCTGCCTGACTGAGCCCGCCAGTGGTTCTGACGCAAGCTCAATCCGCACTCGAGCGGTCCTCAGCGACGACGGCAAACACTTCCTCCTCAATGGAAGCAAGATATGGTAAGTCACAGGCAATTGTATCAATCCACTATTGTCCCTATACCCTTTTGACATGCCTCTCAATGAAAAATTATGGCACTGATGGCTTTCCATATTGATAATTAAGTGATTTTTTTGTGTGACTGACTCCAGGATTATTAAACTGTATGGTATTATGATTCTCTGGTCATGTCACAATGTCTTTACACTCCCCTGTCATGTATACCATGACACAGTGACCTCACATTGACCCCCTGTGCAACACACAGGTGCCCCACAATGACTCACAGGTGTTTTCCTATCTGTTCTGGTTTGTAGGATCAGCAATGGAGGTCTGGCCGAAGTCTTCACCGTGTTTGCACAGACTCCTGTCACTGACTCAGAAGGCAACACCAAAGACAAGATCTCAGCATTTATTGTAGAGAGGTCCTTTGGGGGAGTCAGCAAGTAAGCAATCTGTGATTTCTAGTGTAGTGTTGGTGTTCATATTTATGTTTTTGTATGGATGTTGGTTTTGAAATTGGTGTCAAGTGTTGGTTATGGTGTTAGTGTTGTTGGTTTTGGTGTTGGTGACAGTGTTTGTATTAGTGATTCATAAACCTCAACTCTCATTTCTATATGTTTACTTTGAGTTCACACGTCAGATTTGACCTACACTGTAACCTACTTTTTATGACCCTTTCTTCCTTTCTTCCATATTATCAAGTCAGCCAATAAAATGATCATAAAAATCCCCCAAACTACATGTAATTCTTCAAATTCGTCACCATTCTCTTAATATGACAGTACAGCGCATATCCGTAATATTGGCTTTCTTCTCACAGAATACCTTTGACCTTAAAAAAATTTTGAACAATCACATTCGATTCACAGGTCATCTGCACAGCTATTGTATTGTCTTTCATTGTGTTACATTATGTAAGCTCGAACAGCAAAGCAAAATCTGTGTAAGAGTGGAAGCCATTAATCCTTAAAAAATCTATGAAAACATACATGCACTTACGTCGCTGTTTGGCTCATATGATTCTTCAAACATTAAAATAATATGACATATTTGATACTCACAACATTGGCTTGTCCAAAAATAGCTCAACAACACAGCGAGAAATCTAATATTTCACGGCATTATTGTTCCCCCCACAAGGCGCCCTTTAATGGCCAACTTGTTAGAAAGCAAATCTGGTATTAAGCCGGTTATGACATCCCTGCAACTTTCCTTACATTGACTAATGCAGGGATGATTTACAATACTACTCACATTCAACCAGCAATTCAAGTGTGATTTTTAGTTACTTTTTAATCTTTGTTATTACCCCCCTGATATATGAATTGCAATAAATTTTTACCCCTCCTTTTTCCTTGGTAAACCAGAAGTGGAGGATTGTTTAGTCACAATCTTTGTGAAACACCCCCCGATATATATTAATTTCAACCTTTGTTCACCCCTTCTCTCATTCAGTGGCCCTCCTGAGAAGAAGATGGGTATCAAGGCTTCTAACACAGCTGAGGTCTACTTTGAAGACGTCAAGGTTCCTAGAGAGAATCTCCTTGGTGGTGAGTCCCATTCGTTGATTTTTTTTTCAAATGTAAAAGAACAGTTAAATAGATAATTCTTGTTTAAAAAAGATCTGTGCTTTGTGTTGTTGGTTCATACAGATACAAAACAGCTGGAAAGGGGAAATTTGGGCAGTCACACTTTTATGATATCTGTATTAAACTGAAAAATCCTTTAATTTCTCTGCTGGGGACAATAATTGAGTTTTTCCCAGTTGCTTACAGTATATAACATGTATAGTAAATGAACTAAAATTGGTATGACATTTGTACATTTGATATTGTTTTTTTAGACGAAATTTTTTATGGACTTAATTTTTACAATGCATCTAAGGCTCAGGAAACAATTGGGACCAATCTAGGGAGCATTTCACAAAACAAATTGTCTCTTATTCTTCATCGAGTCTTGTTATAAGCTACCAAAATCCCAGCATCTGATTGGCTCAGAGCAAATTTTTTAGTAAAAACTTAAAAGACAAGATGCTCCCTGTGAGTGTATTTTAGAAGCCTGTTCCAAGCTGGTTCAGTTTATTTATTAGCTTGTGATCGAATCCATTTAGTCGTTTTGCAGGTTTCGCCAAAACATGCCTATAAAGTGGTATGAATGGTGGTGATTTTTTACCTGATTGCTAAAAAAGCATGAATGCTTGTAAGCAAACAACCAGAGGACCGACAGCTTAAATTCCTCTGAGGGACCTGGTAATGAGGATAAATGCCTTGCCAAAGGGCAATAGCGCACCAAGTGGGATTCGAACCTGGGTCAGCGGATACGAAACCCTCGCTCTACTGACTAAGCTATTGCGCCTCCAGTATGTTGTTTCCATTTGAGTGTAAATTACTTTATTCTTTCTTACAGAGGTTGGAGAAGGATTCAAGGTAGCCATGATGATTCTGAACAATGGACGATTTGGAATGGGTGCTGCACTGGGTGGTACCATGAAAGGCCTCATCAAGAAAGCTGTAAGTCTTCTCTGAAATTTATTCTTAGTTTTAGTTTTTTTTGTTTTGTTGCGTTAGCTGTTGACTGCAGGATGAAAATTGGCATGCATGCTGCCTGTGATGTACATGTCATTTCCAAGAATGACCTCTTACTTTTTCACAAAACAATGTAATAATATATATATGTGAATTCCGGCTTAAGATTGGGTTTATATTGGATTTGTTTGTACATGAAATCACATTTTTCAGCAATTTCAATCTTTCATACTGGCACAAAATTATGCATAATTTCATCACCACAGAACCCAGGGGTTGAAAATATTGTCACAAAAGATGCAAGATTTGTTTAAATGTTAGGGCCACTTCTGTTGTGAAAAATCTATTGCAAAAAGCTGTAGGTCTGATTCAGCCCCCTCCTCCCATTACAGAGTATCCTTGTATCCATTTTGTGGGTATTAGCTGATTCAGATGTGTAACACAGTGACAAATTCATCTATTGTACTTTCCATTTAGGTTGAGCATGCAGCAGGTCGCAAGCAGTTTGGGTACACCATTGACTCATACGGCGCCATCCAGGAGAAGTTAGCCCGTATGGCTATGATGCAATACGTGAATGAGAGCATGGCCTACCTCCTCTGTGCCAACATGGACTCGGGTTCTAAGGAGTTCCAGCTTGAAGCCGCCATCAGCAAGATTTTCGCATCGGTGAGTTGGTCTTCTCATTCCATGCCTGTAGCAACGGTTAGTCGTTCAATGACATTTTAGTGAACATCTTGACTTTTATGGACAGTACTGTGTAGTAGGGATATGTATTATGGGATAATTACGGTTCATTCCTTCATCCTGTTTCGACTCATGCAGGAATTAGCCATGATGTTTTCATGTAGTGATATTGAATGTGTTGAAGTGTTGTACCATCTAAAGATTTTTTTTGCTGATGATCTTTCTTTCAGGAGGCAGCATGGTTTGTTGCAGATGAAGCCATCCAAGTTTGTGGAGGAATGGGATTCATGAAGGTGAGTACTAAATCAAGGGTGATTCATAAAGGTTGAAGCGTGTCTGAAATTCGTGCATAGAATACTAGTTGCGTTTGGTAATTAACACATCACCACTTCGGTCAGATTATGCTCCTTTATTTTTAGAAGATTAACGCTACTGCTTATTGATCAATGAAATTAGACATCCTATATCATGTGCATGTTGACACTCACACATGATTTTCAGTCGAACGTGACTCCGTACGAAACATCCCAGAGAACCAATAGATTCCTCTCTGAAGGACCTGGTAGGTGTTTCATAAAACTGGTGATCCTTTCTTGCGGTAATTGGTATACACCAAATTTTCACTGATGTTGATTTAGTGCATAAGAAAGGATCACCAGTCTTTCCTAAATTCGCTTGTAACTTACAAACAACTTTAGGAAACACGCACATGTAAGTATTCATGTGTTATAAAAGGGCACTTGTACGTAGGCATGGGTTACGATCCCTGCTAAGTTATACAGGGATGTGAGAGTTCAGATTTTTATCTAATTTTAGATATTTTTGTCGTTTTGATTTTCAGCTTAATTTCAGCTTATTTTTGGCTTTCCTCTGTACAAAAAGTATGGGAGCTCTTTCTATTTCAGACTTTTTCTACAAGTTTCAGCTTTTTTCAGATCTTTTTATTTGTGACCACTCACACCCCTGGTTATACATCACTTTACACATGAATGGTGACCTGTTTTGTCTCTATGAGATGCCCCAATATGATTTTTTTTTTACAACCCTGATCAAATTTGGACAAATAATTTTTCACAGAATTCAATATAAAAATGGATTAAAGGTGATGTAAAACAGTACACATCGTTTTCTTTATTTAGGATTATGGATTAGAGAGAGTGATGCGTGATCTTAGGATCTTCAGAATCTTTGAAGGGACCAACGACATCCTGAGACTCTTTGTATCTCTAACAGGATTACAGGTGAGTAGCTAAGATGCTTTTGTATACTTTGCCATTTTCGACAGATACCCGGTAGTTGTTATCAATGCAGAATTACATTAATTGTTTTAAGTTTGTGAAATTGTAGCATGTGATTGGCAAACTTATTTCCAGTTTGGTTACATAATTCTTACTAAACAGAGCTACAGGCTTTGTTTCTCTTACAGGACTCCCATGCTCCCAACCCTATGGTAGCCCATTTCTGCATGAGGACCTTCGAAATGAATAATCAACCACAAATATGTTTGTATTTTTTCTCAATCATTTCTTCCAGAGCGCCGGCAAACACCTGCAAGGATTACAGAAAGCCATGCGCAACCCTGCAGGCAACATTGGTGTGATTATGGATGAGGCAAACAAGAGAGCAAAGAGGTAAAAAAGAAAAGAAAAATTCTGTACAAGGCCTATTTTTCTCATCTGTTCGTACCAAAGCACTTATTGTTTCAAGTTCAGTAGGAATTGAAGGGGTTTTATTTTGAAATTTTAAGGTCTATTTTTTATTTTACATTCTGAGGACTAAATGCCCTTTGCCTCCCTTACATTTCGAGTAAAGATGGGAAGGCACTTACAGAGGGATATATCAAACCTATATTTCCACAGTCCTGATTGAATTGAATTTTACTGAAATGACCCGATAATCCAAGGCAAAATGTACAAGTTGTCATGTCAATATACATGTATGTGTTTTTTGTTTTTTTATAAAAGGGTGATAAAAGGGTCTTGACCTTTTAAAGTCAGTATATTATTAAAAAAGTGAGAGTGTAATTAAAAACATAAGTACTGAATCTTGAATCCTTTTTTAATTGATCATGTTTGATTATCAGGGCAACCATGTTTCATTTTAATTTGTATAAAGTATTTACTTCCTACTGCTGAACTAATTGTTTTTTCTGCTCTATATCTAAAATGTTTTTTCTTTTTAGCTGTTCAAAATACAAGATTTCATTCCTTTTTTTTTTACTTTTGTTATTTTTCTCATCTATTATGTCAAATTCTCTTAACTTGTGTGTTTCCTTTTATTTCTCATTTCATGACTTCTCCCTTGAATATTCATCTTATCTTTTCTCATGTCATCTTTTCTTCCTGTTCTGTTGTCGCTCATTCTTTGTGGGGATCAAAGGGGTTTGATGAGGTAATGAAATCAAAGCTTTGGAATAGTTTCAGTAATGTCAATTTTATAGGAGTATAACTTTCTAATATTACAAAAGTTTAGTGACTGTTATATTGTAATAATGGTAGTGGCTACTCATATATAGCTCACAGGTTCACATTTTGGTGCTCATGGCGCTTCAAGAAAGTCAATATATGCTTGATCAATAATTGAAATAAAATAGACAAAGCAATAAAATTCATATTAAAATTTTCCCGAACACAGTGATTTATCATTGATTTATTATTTGTTGATCACCATAAGAGCCTTCTCGGTAATGGATTTTTGTAATTGTATAATGAAAGATTTTTAAACACTTATCTTATCGATTTAGCTATTGTATATCATATTGTATGTCCTATTTGCAAAGAGTGTATCCCTACTCCTGATCACTCATTAGATATGGTGTTGTGCCATATGAAAAAATAAAAAACGTCAGAGACCTGGCTTTTTGATTTTCACTTTTCAGATTTAGGTTTTTCTCCTATTATAAAAGTTAATTGCAGCGTCTTTTCATTCTATCCTCATTTATTCCGTTACACTTAAACATTCTCATCCTAATCTGATTCATTGTTATAAAAATTATGTTATATGATTTCAAAATGAATTCAACCTTTGAATATATTCTTTATATTTATGTCTTTTTCCTATTTTTGAGGTTAATTGCATTTATCTCTTCATGTCATTTTTATCTTCTGCAATTCTGTTACACGTTCTCATCCTAATCCGATTCATTGTACTAACCATTCCATTGAATGATAAGTTTTGTTTTGTATCATTATATCACCATCATTTTCCATTGTTCTCATATCATAGGATGGTTGGAATCAGCTCTGGCCCCTCCCTGAATCAGTATGTCCATCCTGACCTTCAAGAATCTGCCGCCAAGGCTGCGACGTCCATCGAGGAGTTCGGTGTCGCCGTCGAAGGCCTCCTCGTCAAACACGGCAAGAAGGTCGTTGATAAGCAGTTCATGCTCTGGAGGTTGGCCGATGCATCTATTGACATCTATTCTATGATGGCCACTCTCTCAAGGTTAGTAAAGAAGCTGTTACACCAGGGGGGGGGGGGGGTGTTTCACAAAGATTTGAATTTGACTTTCTTTAAGTCGCACTTAATTCCCATTTGCTTGCTTTATATAACACGTCAGATCATCATAAGAGGATGTGTGCTATTGCATATTTATCAATGAGATTGTGGTTTAAACATGTGCACATCTGCACTAAAAATTAGTAAAATCACACTTAAAATCTTTGTGAAATATTTCTTGGACAATTCAGCCATTGTAAGCCTACAGATGTATTGCTATTTTTTTAAATCAAGAAATCTATTGTTCTTGATATTGAGAAATTTCAATTAAGAAATTACTGTTTTGTTTATAACAAATGACAATTCCTAATATCAAGAATCAATAATAAGTTATATGATTAAGTATTAAAATGGTTTGCCAAAGGGAGATCAATATCTGCTGACTAAAACATGCAGTTGTGACAATTAGCCCAAATCACGGACATACCATCCAAAAGGTGTTGTGGATCAACGGATAGTTTCAGTAGTTTTATTGTCAATTTAAAGCGATATAAGCAAATTTAAGTAGCAAACGACTATTATTTCTATGATGTTAAGAAATTGATTTGGTAGGCAACATCCATTCAATTCCCCATTCACATTGTCACGTAACAGGGTATCACGATCGCTCTCGGAAAATGCCGCATCCGCCGAACACGAGAAACAGATCTGCCAGCTGTGGTGCAGCGAGGCATCGGAGCGGGTCACGCGGAACCTCAAGACTCTTCGCTCCTCAGAATCAGCAGCCAACTTTGGCCGACTAGCGTCCATCTCACAGCAGCTCGTCCAGAATGGCGCTACAGTCCCGGAACACCCCCTCAAATGCTGATACCTACCCACTGATTGGATCGACACGCACAGCCAGCAAATATTTGAACACTTAGCATTATGTACATATCCTTGTTATATAATAGACTATTATGTTATGTATATTTACTATTGATATGAAGCATGAGCTATTTTTAAACATTGTTATACTAACTGGTCATCATTTATTTAAAGAAATACTTCCCAGAATACTCAGTTCTTCTTGATTGAATAATAATAATAATCATTGTTTACTAGAGGTAATTGATAATGTGTGTGATATATCAAATTTGATGAAGGTATATTGAAGTAAACCTATATTTGAATCAACGTAGCATTTTTTGATGAATATTAGAGAATTTAATATATTTTTGAAAGACATGAATTGATTATGAATCATGGATGAATTAATAAACCAAAATTGAAATTTTACTCAGAAATAAAGGAATACATATAACATGCAAAAATGAATTTGTTTTCTATGACCCTAAAGATGTAAAGTTATTTCTATTAAGTTGTTTAAAAGCTGGTGTTGAATGTTTTCTGTTGTCACAAGTATCACACTTGGTGTTGATAATCGACATGTGTTGTCCCTAATCACCACTATTCGTTTCTAATAATTTTGAAAATTGTAATTTCAAGAATGGCATTGGTGATCTTGAGCTCACGAACAGATTGAAAACATCAAGAGTAAAGCTTTTACAGTCACATTCACGATGAGGGGCAAACATCAGATCTTTGTTCATTAGAGTAATAAATTTATTCTTTGCTCTTTCATTTAAAAAAAATGTCATTTTAGCCTGTGCATTCTTTGTGATGTAACTTCAAGTGCAATTTTGCTTTCATCAGCCAGATTTTCTTGTGAGGTTGAGGCAAATGCGCGACATCGTATGGATTTGAACTATCAATGTGATCGCTATCATCTTAAGCTTATATAGTTGGAGCTCGGTTCGGGTTCAGCAGCCTCTTCCCTACTCCCAACACTAACACTATACATGACATCAATCATAATGGTTTATAATTACTAAAGTAACTTTAGTTGAAAATTTGACACTTGTGGAATTAAGTTGCTAGGATACAAAGGGAAACTAAACAAATTTCCAATTAAATTAAATCCTCCATTTTTGTTTTAATATCAAATATGTGTATGGTTCACTCTTTGGTACCATTTAATGGGATATATTGATTGGAGTGATTGTGCATACATTTTTACTGTTAACGGTGCAAGTGAAACAGATTTTGTGGAGTTTCATCAAAATTTAATCATTAATAGCTCAAGAGTAGGATGTTACACCCTGCTTCCGAATATAATTTAAGAATTAATAAAGTTAAAAGAATACTGGAATGAAAAAAATGGAGAGGATTGATTGTATTTTCTCTTTGCCAAATTGCATTCAAGTTAGCTGCGGTATGTATTTAATGGATCAAGATTTTAAGCAATTCATTTGAGTTTTCTCCTCCCTAATACCACAATATGATACTATGTAATTGCCTGATTTGTTAGAAGTGTATTTGTCATTTTTATTTATACATAATTAAATCATGTTTCTAAAGTGTATTCTTTTTATTATAAATGCTGCAGTGTTGTTCTTTAAAATGTAAAAGTTTAAGGCTTGAATGATCCTATATAGTCATTAAATGTTACACAAATAATGCACTGGGAAGTGTAGTGGTGGTGCAGTGCGCTGAGGGCATTTACAGTGGTTCACGTTTTATTTGCTACATTCTTAAATTGTTATTCATATTGTGTGAATCTTGTATAAAAGTTTTGAAAATGCAGCAATTACGGGTTTGCACTCTGGTATATGGAGCATTCAATGACGAAGGGTTAATAATTTAAAAACTTACTGATTTTCTGCGGCCCAACACAGTCATTTGGGTGGATTTTGTAAGACAAGCAGAAAATATGAAAGTGATGTTATCTTAATGCAGTGCAGTTCTCTGAATTAATCATGGAAATTTGTTATACATATTCATTTTTTTTTCATATCGCAAGCGGTTCTTATTTCAACGAAGTACTGACATAGGCATGCTTTGCCAAGCATACTGAAATATTCTAAGCCTGCACTTTCTTTTTAATGTTCGGGTAATAGTATGCAGCGCTTAAAAAAATTGTATTAAGCGCTATATAAATGTTGCATATTATTATTATTAATGCTTTCTGATAAACAAATATAGGTGTTTACTGGTCTCATTCTCCAGCCAGGTTAAAGGATAAACATATCTAGAAATCAACAAACTTCCTTTGTGGGTTACTTTAAACTTTGTAAATATGTCAGAAGTCCACTTTCAAATTACATTTAAAATCTTAAATACAACCGTCTACTGAAAGTTGTTAGATGGAGGCAGATTTTGCTGTTGGATGGCAGTTTACATGTGACAGGGTCTTTAAGACTGATAAGACATTGCAAAACTTGTGTAAAAAGTTCTGAAACATTACGGTATGTAAGACTTTACAGTCTAAGACCCTGCCCAAGGTTTGATAACATGAAGCTTGGCAATCGATTGTAGGGTTGATTTCTTAATGAATTGCATTGATCATTGAGCAATCATGAATATTAGCCCCATGGTCAATCCATAAGCTTCATGTTAAGGGGCCCATATATTTGCATACATTGGCAATAGTATTTATGGAGTGGTGTGCTTTCTGAGGAGTGATATTGTCAGTTTGGAAAGCAGTTTTACCTCTATGTAAATTTATATTGATATGAATGTCATGGGTTGTGATGGCATTTTTTAAAGAGATGTGTAATAAAATTCTAAAACTATCAAAGACAAGTTTGACTGGTTTGTTGCCTCTATTAGATTTATTGACATTCAGTTATGCAATAAAATAATGAATACATCGCATTACAATTAGTATAAATAATAGATATGAAATCAATTTAATTTTCACAATTTGTTCAAATATATATCAATTCCTTTGGCAAAGGAAACACATGTTTTGGAACAGTGTTTCTTTTTCTTTCCTGCCCTCTTGTGTTCCACAATAACTTTATGCATTCTCTAACTTATAATAAAGTACAAAAGCTAACTTATAAAAATCAGCAGAATTATTAGTGTTATTTTCTTAAATGGAGGAACACAGAGTGATAAATACCTAAAGTGGGTATAAGTGGAAATTAATATTGATAGATTTTGACAGACAACTCGACTTTTCACCAGCCATTGAAAAATAAAGTCTACCATACAGCATATACATGGAAATTTATATTATACAGAAATCCAGACTATACATGTACTCACTATGCAACAACTTTGCACAAATAGTGTCATGAATAGACATACAAATGATTTATGAAAATGGAATGTCTAATCTCCCCCCATGATATATGATCAAGAAATTAATTCTATTAAAGAAAAGGGAGCATTCCATGGGGGATACTGCCAGTCATTTTCATTGACTAATTTACTCTCGTCCAATCGGATGTAAGGATTTCAGTAGCTTATAACAGTTGTCAGTGAAAGATTAATATCAAACATTTCATAAAATGCTCCCCAGAAATGCACTTCTGCAAATTATTTGTGATTTTAACCCTAATCCTCCCGGGGGGGGGGCCATAATGGCCCCCCCCCCTCAACAATTTTCGCGATATATCTGCTGCGCAAAATTTTTTGACCTCGCCGCTCACTGACTTTTTACTTTCAAGTCTCGCGCAAACTTTGAGACCAAATTTGTGACGCCCGGGTACGCGGTTACGACATTACGCAACATTATGTAAGTGTATGTCAGACTCAAAATTGCTCATAAACGTGATTTCATGTACAAATCCAATGCAAATTGTGTATTTAGCCAAAATTCATAAATGTATCATTATTTCTACTTTTACTGATTAAACTTAATTAATTTTGCCTTGTTTATGATCAGAATTAAGTCTGGAACGATTTCCATCGAAAAAACAATAAAAAAAACAAAAAGTAAAAAAACAAAGAAATACATAAGAAATTAAAAAAACAATAAAATACATAAAAAATTGGTCTTGGTACCAAAATTTTTTTCATTCACAATTGTTAGGAATGCTATAAAGAATATTTTCACCAAAAAATAGCATTCTAGGAGCTTTATTTAGTGAATCAGAGCAAAAAGTATGATTTCATGAATAAATTAGCATAATTAATTCATATAAAATAAAAATATATGAATTCAGTGAAATTTACCAATGCAACTGCGTAGATTACGTCATTCTCTACCATCATGCAAATTTTCTTAAGGGGGGCCATAATGGCCCCCCCCCCCCCCCCCCCCCCCGGAATGACAAGAATCAAAATACCCCGGGAGATTTAGGGTTAAGACCTGGGTCCCGTACCACAAAGGTTGGCGATTAATCGTATGCTTGATTTTCACGATTGATTGTACATTGTAGTCAAGTAATCAATCGTAGAAAAATGTTCTATGATCATTGCCAAGCTTTGTGTTACGGGCTTCTGGGCTCCGTAACACATACAGTCCTTTAATTTAACACAAATTTGTCCATCCCAAATATCAAGTGCCAGTCATTTGATTTAACACAAATTTGTAGTTGATTAGCATTCAATTTAACTCTCCATTACGTTTGATTTAGGACTTATACTTGATTTGCAATTGAATGTAAGTTTCTTGCGTTGTCTCACTTAAGAGGAAATACAATTGACAGTATCTTCCTTGTTGCAGGACCCTTGAGTAGTAGACTAAACTACAATTGTTCACATGATTTAATTATTTGACAGAAAAGATTCTCAGGATAGGAATACAATCGTATCCTTCGGGTCACCAACGCTTGCACGAAGAGATGTCTTGACTTGGAGGCCATGCCACCAAAATAAGGATTTCAGACTCCGAGTTCGCAATCCCCCTTGGAAACTTTGTCCTTTGATATGGCATTAAATCTTCACTGCCACTCTCCACCCAGGTGTGAATGAGTAAGAGTACGAACAAATTCTTTGACTACCAATGGAACTGTAAATGATAGCATCGCCGAGCATTGGTAACATTGGAGCACATTATATGCTGATTATGTTGCCGTTGATGACGCTTTTAGAAAACGCTGATGATTTCACAGTTTAAATTGAGCATTGGAGTTTCAAATATGACATCAAATATTAGTCTTTTTTGGTCCATAATGTTCCTAGTTGAGGTAGATCCTGGTCTATGACATTCAGGACTACGTCTTTGATCTGTCTGTGTAAATCTTCCATGGATTGATCAGCATCTATTACCTGAGAGAAAATAAAATGACATTGTATGTGAATGAGTATGACACTTATGGGAAAACTGACTCAGAAGGAAAAAGAACATAATATAAAATATATCCATTTAATCAGTGTTTACAAACAGACAAATTTATATTCTATGAAATATTTTAGGGGATTTTATCACCTTTTATTCCACATATTGAAGTTCATAGACTACGATTTTACATTGATTATTGGACACATGATTTTACCTAGGTAAAGATTCTTCTACGAAAAATAAATTTGGTCATAGATGACAGTCAAAAGTATCAGTTGAAAAAGTGTACGATACTCTGAGGATCACCTATTATAATCAAATTATTGCAATTTGAAAATGAAACAACTCATTTATTTCCATTAACAGGGTCAACATTCAGGTTAGAGACAAAGTAATCACCCAAGTAAATTGATTATTCACCTCACAACTAGAATAGTCTGCAGGAACAGACCCTTGGTTTTTGCAAATTTGCATAGTGCATAATGCAGAGTCTGAAGTAGTGAGACTAGATTCACTATGTACTGTGGCTGGCTGTTATTTGACACAGACAGAGTCTTTGGCATCTAGTCTTTACTCTAGACCTGTTTTTGGTTAAAGTGTCAAATATGAGTCTAAGCTTGCAGACAGGCTTGTGCCATCACATCAGGTTATCGTGTCTGGTCGGGCAATCGCGTAACCCGATTAGTCGAGAAAAGGGCCCCCTAAATTCCCAAAAGGTCCAGTTTATCCTAAGGTTTGTGAAAGTTATCAATGTACAAAAGTCCAATTTATCCAACGTTTTGTGAAAACTATGTTAAAAGGGAAAGGCAAACTGGGCCCAACTTTTTGAGGATCTTGGAGGCCCTTTTCTTGAATGGTCGGGTTTCGCAATTGCCCCACCAGACGCAACAACCAAATTAGTCTGGTCTGTTAGCGGAATTATGTGGACACGGTGGACAAAAGCATAATTTTTTCTCCAGACCTTTGTTTATGTATAAGAATTAAAAATTGGGTATGCTCCAAAAAATCTGGCTGCAGGAACAGTGAAAAAATGGGTGAAAGAGTAAGAATTTATGAGTTTAGATTGGTCTGATATATAGACTAGCGCTAGTGCAAAACTCAATTGCAGTGCATTATTTTGCATTGATTTAGTTCTTGAATTCAGACCCTTTTTTAACATATGTTCTGTTTGTCCTCACATCTCAATGCACCAAATATCTGAATGCAGATGCTAAACAAGCCGAAGGGTGGCGGTGGAGGTGGTTGAATGTTGGTATGTATGTACATATTTTGGTCTTGGGGTAAAGATGTGCAAAACACATTTTTGCATGTGTTGGAAATGGTGTTGCCATGGTAACAGTGTATTATGGCAAAAATAAGGTAAAAATCTTACAGTTAGAACTACTTCCTCTGTTTTTAACCGATTCTCATGAAATTTGGCACACACATTGGTCTTGAGGTGAAGATGTCTAAGACACATTTTTGTGTGTCTTTCAGAAATCTTGTTGCCATGGTAACAATTTATTATACGGTGAAAATTGGGAAAAAAACTTAGAATTCAAACTGCTTCATCAGTTTTCAATCATTGCTCATGAAATTCGGCACACACATTGGTATCAAAGTAAAGATGTATAAGGCACTTTTTTGTGTGTTTCAGAAATTGTGTTGCCATGGTAACATGTTATATGGAAAAGTTTAGGTAAAAATGTTGCAATTTGAACTACTTCATCAGTTTTGAACCAATTCTCATGAAATTTGTGTCACACATTTACCTTGGGGTAAAGATGTGCAAAAAACATTTTTCTGTGCATTTGTCAGAGAGTGCATTGCCATGGTAACCACATATGATAGCCAGAAATGCAGGAAAACTCATTGTGGATCAAACTACTTCCCCTGTTTTTAGTCAGTGCTCATAAAAATTGGAAGAAATATTCATCTTGGGATAAAGATTCATATTAAATTCCAAATGTCTTCTCTGCATTAAAATGTTCACGCCAGAGTGTGGGGGTATAAATCACCTTCATTAATATTTCTAGGTTTTGGGGGGGAGGGGCGGGATTGGTCCGTAAAATCTGACATCAAAATAAAGAAGGTTAAAGGCAGTGGCCATTAGGAACATAAAAATGATAAACACTCTTAAAATAAGCATCCCCTCAAGGGCATAGGCTGGGGGTACACTGGGTGAATGTGAAACATTTCGCTGAGGCAGAGGAGTTCCAACACTGGCAAGCAAAATGAAATGTGTACCCCTTCTACTTTCAACAGCTGATTTTCCAAACCTTAGTTCCACCTCCCCAAGATGTGCACCCCTCCCCATACCACTTTTAGTTCTACCTCCCCATGCTTAAACCAGTCTACGCCTTTGCCCCTCAGGGGTGTTTGCATTTTTAAAGCTAGACATTAAAAATATATCAGCCCCCTATTTTTTTTTTTTTTTGGGGGGGGTCTTTAGAAAATGACTTAAAAAAGTAAAAGTTAAAGAATTATGACTAGGAACTTAACCCCCCCCAAAAAAAAATAGGGGGCTGATATATTTTTGAGCAGAAAAATGCCCCCCCCCCCTTAAAAGGTAAGAAGAGTCCTTTGCACTTCAGACCATTCATTTGAAGTTTAATGCATTCTGATTTGATACAAAATTGTTTGCGGTACCCAATTAATCATTGTTTATTTATATTCTCATATACTCAGTCTTTTATTCATATTCCGTTCCTACTCTTTCTTTTTAACTTTATCACATCACTCTTGATTTTGAGCTTCACCATACCATCTCCTTCTGCTTCCTCTCTCCTTTTTGTTTTACTCTCTCTCCAAGTATATTTTTTCTGACATATTTTAAAGTGTACCTTTTATCATGCAACTAATTATAGAAATACAAATACATACAAAAATCTCTGCACTTGTTTTAGAAATTCACTTGCAAATCCATGACTCAATAACATACCATATCAAAAATATCCATATGTGCACAATAGATTTTAGCCTTCTATATTCTTTCATTTATTTTTTTCAGTATATTTCTGTGACAGCCCCTGCTTTATCCTACATCTCCCATTGTCAAAAAATGAATATTATGTTTCAGTAGCAAAATTGTTGGATGCAAACTCTGACTGTCATAAAAAAAATGCAAATAATTTTCCATTGGAGTAAAGACAAACTTATTCACTGTTCATTGAGCAAATGATGACTTTTATTTCTCTACATATACTTATATTCTAGTCATATCCCTTTCAGATGGTGGTAACTGCAGGAATGGGAAAACTCAGTGATAAAACTAAAATTTTCACAGAGGATTTTTGGGAAATAACTAAATCCATTTTTGTCAAGCAACAGTTATTCCATTCTGAATGCTGCAACCTTGTTAATATGAATTTGATGCACCTTTACCAAAATATAATATCATGACAGTAATTTCTTCAATTCTTTAAACTAGACATTAAATATTGCTAATAGTATTATTCAGGACAGAGTGTAGCCAAAATGGAGTTTAAAAGATTATGAAAAAAATGAATGTCATGTCATTATATTTCGGTGTATAGGTGTAAGTATTCAAAATGGAATAATTGTTGCTAGATAATAATGAATTAAAATAGCTAAGAAAAATGTACTTAGAGAGGGAGACAAAGAGGGGGAGAAAGGAAACAAAACAAGAACGTATGGTAAAGATCAAAAGTACAAAAAGTGATGTAAGAATGTCAGAGTAGGAACTGAAATGAACAAAGACTGAGCAGAAGGAGATGAATAAAACATTGATTAATTGGGCACCGAAAACGATATTTAAATTAATACGCTGAAGTGTAAAGGATTTTTCTCCCCCCTTTTTTTCTTGGGGGGGGGGGTTAAGTTCCTAGTAATAATTTCCTTTTACTCTTTATGTGGCAATTTTCTAAAGCCCCCCCCCCCCAAAAAAAAAAATGGAAGGGGTGCTTTTTTAAAAGAGTGTTTAAGTTCCTAATGGTCATGGCCTTTAACCTTCTATATTTTTATGTTGTCAGTTTTTAAGGACCTCCTCCGCCCCCCCCCCAAAAAAAGAACCTATAAATATTATTGAAAGTGATTAATACCCTGCGCTATGTCGTTAAAGGGGAATCCAACCCAAATAAACACTTGTTTTTAGAGGAAAAGGAAAAATCAGACAAGTTTATAGGTCAAAGTTTGAACTATATCGGACAAACCATAAGAAATTTGTGAATATATAAAAGTTGTAAACATTGGTAATCACTATACCCATGAAGACTTCAAATTGGCCGCATATGTGATGTCATAGTGATGTAAGGCAAGGACCACTCTTCCATGTACTGGAATAATTAATTGGCTAAAATGTCTTTTTCAAAAGTTTTACTTCAAATTATATCTTTTTTTCATGAGGACATAAAACAATATACTACCGGGTTTATATTACGGCCCCAATGGAATAGGGATTTAGGAGAAAACCAAAAATCCTGATAATTAAGTACAAGCCCTATGAAAAAGTTGTCCTTGCGGCCCTTGTCATAATTTACTTACCCAGTTGCCAATTTGAAATCTACATACTAGCAGTCTTAGGGATCTTAATTTTAAAGCAGCCATAAATTTTGCTTGTCCGATTTCTTTCAAACTTTCACCATTCTTATTTTTCTCCTTTTCCACACAACATGTTATGACCAAGGCTGGATTCCCCTTTAACACTGAATATGAATCTTTACCCAAAATGAATATGTGTGTCAAATTTATGAGTACAGGCTGAAAACTGAGAAGTAGATTGATCCACGATGAGTTTTCCTGCATTTCTAGCTATCATATGTGGTTACCCTGGCAATGCACTCTCTGACAAATGCAAAAAAAAAGGTTCTTGCACATCTTTACCCCAAGGGCAATGTGTGAGCCGTATTTCATGAAAATTGTTTCAAAACTGATGAAGTAGTTCAAATTGCAAGGTTTTTACCTAAATCTTGCCATATAATATGTTGTTACCATGGCAACACAATTTCTGAAACACACAAAAAGTGCCTTGTACATCTTTACTTAAATACCAGTGTGTGTGTCGAATTTCATGTGAATTGATTGAAAACTGATGAAGCAGTTTGAATTGTAATTTTTTCCCCAATTTTCACCATATAATATGTTGTTACCATGGCAACGAGATTTCTGAAAGACCCACAAAAATGTGTCTTAGACATCTTCACCTCAAGACCAATGTGTGTGCCGAATGTCATTAGAATCGGATGAAAACAGAGGAAGTAGTTCTAACTGCAAGATTTTTACCTTATTTTTGCCATAATACACTGTTACCATGGCAACACCATTTCCAACACATGCATAAATGTGTTTTGCACATCTTTACCCCAAGACCAAAATATGTACATACATACCAACATTCAACCCCCTCCACCGCCACCCTTCGGCTTGTTTAGCATCTGCATTCAGATATTTGGTGCATTGAGATGTGAGGACAAACAGAACATATGTTAAAAAAGGGTCTGAATTCAAGAACTAAATCAATGCAAAATAATGCACTGCAATTGAGTTTTGCACTAGCGCTAGTCTATATATCAGACCAATCTAAACTCATAAATTCTGACTCTTTCACCCATTTTTTCTCTGTTCCTGCAGCCAGATTTTTTGGAGCATACCCAATTTTTAATTCTTATACATAAACAAAGGTCTGGAGAAAAAATCATGCTTTTGTCCACCGTGTCCACAAGTAGGGTGTTTTTGACGCTAACAGACCGGACTAAATGTGATGGCACAAGACAAAGGTCATAGGTGTTTGGTCATTACTAGCTCCTGCCTTCACACCAAGCACACTGGATTGAATAAATGATTTAGTGTAGTTCAAAACATAGAGCTCCCAGAACATTAGCCCAATTCCATAGGTATGAGTGAATTTCCATTTGCACGTCGACTTATAATAGCCTGCTGTGTCCACAGCATACAAAGTTGGAGGAGAGAAGCACCCCAATACAAAGAGAATGTGCAAGCTAAGCACATACTGCCTGTCTAAGATGTTTGCAAAAGATGTGATTGGGGGGGGGGGGGGGAATCCTTGTCATTATCATGCTCGTCGTATACCAAACCCACAAAGTAAGGTATTACATACAGTTGAGCTAAAAAGTCAGTGAACCCCACCACAAAATGCACTCCTTCATGCTGAGTGTTGAATGTAGACAACAATACTAAAATGTTCGCCGAGCCTAGGGAAACAAACTTCATTGAACGTAATATTTTATCACTTGACTTCACAATTAAATACGGTATCTAAAACATGTCAGAACTTGAAATATGTAAATTTTCTGGTGGGGTTCACTAAATTTGTAGCATCACTGTATATGTACCCACTAAGTCCCTGTAGTACTATGTAGCCCAATGGCCTAGGGCGTCTACAACAGAGATGCATGACAACATGATAACTTTTTCACAATAATTATTTAAATCAGGATTGAAATTCAACACCATTGAATTGCCTCACCTTCCAGTCATCTTCCTGCATGCGCTTGAAGTTCTCGGCGACCCTGAGCTGGATGTCCGACTTCTCGTACCTCTCTTCGCCGAACCCTCCTCTCCTCCCGGCTGCCTCGCTTGAGATGTCTAGGTACAACACAAGGTCTGGGAGGGGAATCCCAACGTCGGGTTGCTTGCACCAATCTAACGTAAAACCCTTCAAAGATAAATCAAGCTTAAATTGAATACTTCATGCCAATAAAACTTATAAAGTTGGTAAATAAAGAGACATGGGTCCCATGTTATGATTAGAGATACATGTATTCAGTGACAGTGGTCAAAGATCATTGCAAGCACTGTTTTGTTCAACGTACCTAATACCATCCAGTCAGAATCATTATTGATATTGTATTAAATGATGCAAATTGATCACAAATCTTTGTGTTGTAGATGCCTGGAACCTTTTGTATAAAACTTCACCAAAAAAAAAACTAAATGCAAGCTTCGATAGATTGATCAATTACATGTAAAATTTGTTTTTTCCAAGTAGTTTCCAACAATATCTTATTATTACTTACACTTATTATCTCATTGAACTATCTTTACTATAGTAATGAAGAGAAAAAATATAAATCAGCTGTAAAGCATGTAGTCCCACTAACCTCTTTTGCTGCTGTGAATGCTACTCCTGAGTAAGCATAGCGATCGACCACTAACGTCACCCCTTCACCAAGCTTCCTCTTCATCTCTGGTCTAATAAAGTAGATACAATAACATAAAAGAAATAAGATGACAAAAGTCATGAAACACAAATGGCCTTGCAAGTTTTACCATGAAGATATCAGGTTTGCATACCATGCACAAACATATAAATTAAATTTACACAAGACCTCAAAAAATTGTTTGCCATAACAGATTAAAAAAAAAAGAATTAAAGTAGATCATTTATTTTCCCTTCCCATGTGGTCCTAGGATATTGAGTGTATTCTGGAAACAGCATTACTAAATGTACCTGTATGTTTTTAGTGTGTTTTTTTCAATGGTAATTTCCTTCAGGGATTCCTAACAAATAATAGTGACATAGCAAAGCTTCTTCACTGGCTTCTTCAACTACTCTACTACTAGTACTCTATACCTTTCCTTCATCATTTTGAAGCCCAGCTGACGTGAGCTACATTGTCCAGTGCAGGAGATCATTACAATCAATGCCGACACTAGCATTCACTGCTAAACCTGGGCCCTGTCTTACAAAGAGTTACGATTGATCCAATCAAATGTAACTATGGAAATCCATCAGTGTCATATTTTTTCTACTAGAAATGTGCAAAATGTCATTTGTAAACAAAGGAGAACACACCGGACTGTTATGAAATCAATGAATTTATGGGTAAACATTCATATCTAGAAAAAAATTGAGCAAACATGCATTTTGTATGTTGACTTTGCTGGCCGTCCATAGTTGCGACTGATCGGATCAATTGTAACTCTTTGTAAGACGGGGCACTGAAATCACCAAACAGGTACTCACACAAGTTCCCATCTGTTTGCAGAGAATAATAGGTGGACTGCATTATCCTGAACATCACTGCTTTTCTTCAGATAACTGTCAATCACCTTTCCAATGGTTGTAGACCTCTCTGGAGAAAGAGGGAAAAGAGAATACTGAATTATAGCTTACATACATACATTAAATATTCATATGGCGTCTTCCCATTAACGCGCTCAAAGTGCTTTACAATAACTTAACAAACAAGAGTGTCGCTAAGGCGAGCACATAATACGCCCGCCTGTAACGCGGAAAATTGAGTTATTGGTCAAGCAAGAAAAGTGGAAGGTGGCTATTTCACCTTTGACCTTCTGACCTCAAAATCAATCGCCGGGATCTATGCTACATGTACATGTAGTATCATACACACCAAATTATATGAGCCTAGGTTAAGTTAAACTGTTATTGCGTTTACAAGGACTGCAGAAGGGTAAGATGAAAATATGTCACTGTGACCTTGACCTTTTGACCTCAAAATCAATAGGCTTCCTGGGATCCATGCTACAGGGTAGTATCATACACACCAAATTATATGTGCCTAGGTCAAGTTAAACTAAACTTATCGCGTTTACAAGGACTTCAGAAGGGTATTAGGATAAAAACATGTCACTGTGATCTTGAACTTTGACGTTTTGACCTCAAAATCAATATAGGCTTTCTGGGATCTATGCTAGTATCATGCACACCAAATTGTATGAGCCTACATGTAGGTTAAGTTAAACTAAAGTTATAGCGTTTACAAGGACTTCAGGAGGGTAAGATGAAAACATGTGACTGTGATCTTGACCTTTTGACCTCAAAATCGATAGGCTTCCTGGGATCCATGCTAGTATCATACACACCAAATTATATGAGCCTAGGTTAAGTCAAACTGAAGTTATCGCGTTTACAAGGAAAAGTTAACGGACAACAGACAGACAGATGGACTGACAGGCGGACGGAGACGGACACCCAGCATGATACCGTAATACGTTTAGCATTAGCAGTGGCCCGGGGCAAGCAAAAATGAGTCTGGCCTGCAAAATTCTGTAAAAAGCCAACACTTGGTGACCCGGTGGGGCTACCAAATTTTTGATATATTGTAATGTTTCCTATTGTTGTAGGGCCACTAAATTTGCTTTGCGGGCCACCAAAATTATAAAATTGATGATTTTGGTGGATCGATCTTTATTTCGTTTCAATTCTGATATTAAACAACATCAACAGTAAATCATTGCAATACAAATTAAATAGCAAAGAACAAAAGTAAATAATATACAAATAGCAAATAGGCATGAGTGCGATGGTGCGAGATTTCGCATGAGGTGAAAGAAAGATGCTCTATTCAACGAGGCCTTAGCCTCGTTGAATAGAGCGAAGAATATTCGCTATTTGTGTTGTACAACGCCTCAGAATTTAGCGAAAATATGAAAAACAAGAGAGTTTTTCCCTGTAGTAATCTATGAAAAGGGAGCAAAAGGATTGAAAGCGAAAAGCAAAATCATACAAGCGCACATGACCTTGGGCAGCATTGCGCATTTAGCCAGTAGGCTTATATGCGTATTGCACTTTCATTTTTACTGAGTGCAATGAATTCAATCGTATTGTGACGTCACCTCCTAAAGCCGTCCAATGGTACATTTTGGATGGTACGTCTTGTGTGCAACGGTACGAATGTTTGACATTCAGCCTCCCATTCGCTCGCGTACAACAAGCTAAGTAGGCGTTGTACAAGTACATAATACATGTACATGCATTACATATTATGGAACATTAGCAACACCCATGAGACAAGATGGAAATGAAACGTGGCGACCTACTAAGAAGCTTAGCTTGTGCGCCATAGGCCACCAGAGTATTATAAACTTACATTATCAATCATCTAAAACCTATGAGAACAAGCAAACAAAATTATAAAACAATTTGGAGTAAATAACCAAAGTACTGATGTACAAAAAAATATATATATTTACAAAAGATGTGAAATGCAGAATGCAAACAAATTCTATTATTAGACCTAAAGTATAAGAACCTGAAATTCGAAAAGAAGAAAGAAAGAGGAAAAAATAAGAAAATAAGCAGAGCTCTACTTTTGCATAGATACTGTAATTGTGGGAAAAATACAATTTATAAAGTTAGACAAGATATACCAGCAGGCATTCGTTTACAAGTATTTCTTCAGTAAATCTTTCTTTAACTTGTTTCTAAAAATACTAAGGCTAACTGATTGCTTCAATGAAGTAGGGAGTTCCATAATTTTGGCCCTGTATAAACGAATGTATTTAGCCGAAAACTAGTTTTGACCAATGGCATGTGAAGAAAAGAAACTTGTCTTGTATAGTAAGAGTGGATCTGGTCATTTCTAACACATAACGAAGCAAGGGCAAGTGGAAGTTCTCTTTTACTTAATTAATACATAATGCAGCCGAGGTTGTGATCGAACATGTCATGTAAACTTGTTTTCATAAAACAAAATATTAGTATGAGATCATGAACTTACTCCACATACTAGTCTAATTACCCTTTTCTGGACTTTTATTAACCCATCTAAATTAACTTTAACGGAGTTACCCCTGGCAGGGATGCCATAATTCAAGTGAGGCACAATGAGAGTTGAGTACAAACATGCATAAAATATTTTTGGGGAAATATAGACAGTCTAGTCTACTCTTCTATCAATTGACAATGAATTAAAAATAATGAGGGTCGACTCCTGTCCTGAATTTCGGCCTATTCTCGGATTCTGCCTTTCTGGAAATAATTTTTTTGGTGCTATTTTTACTACAATCTTTTCTTCAGAAAGTTCAGGTAAACTTCCCCTGGCTTTAACACAAACAAGTTGGTTGCAGACTTCAAGAGCACAGTACACAGTCAATACGGTCAGATAGCTATAGCTCCAGTTCCATTCCAACTTAGTCTGCCACCGAACTGTTCAGCTGGCTGGCCCGAGCTCGGGGTGGAGTCCCCCAGGCCGGAGCGGGCTAAACTGTCCCCGCCGTCCGGTAGAGTGTGTGTGAGCTTACCTGGAAAACGCATCAGTTCAGCTTTCAATCCATTTTCTCGCAATGAGTCCACCAATTTCTTGCATTGCGTAGATTTTCCTGAGCGATCACAACCCTCGAAAACTACCAGAGCACCACGCCGCATTTTTTTGAACGATTTAGTATTTTTTATCCAGAAATATCCGTGTGTGTCTTTGAGGCTCCTTCCTTCCTAACGTTATTGCGCTTGTTTACAATTACGGTATTTCCCGCGTTTAGCAACATCTCTTCCATAAATACGATACCGCATCGATCCTTGGGAATTTGGGATTTAATCAAAGACCTAGAATGTATCGGGAATGTATTTTTTTTTAAAGACCTACAAAAGGTAGTAAATGAATCATAAAACAGAGCTAATCTAATATATAGATCTGAACCAAAAAAAATTCAACACAGCAACAATATAAAATAAGTAACAGGCATCTTCATTTGGACTAGACTCTATACAATTGTCTGGAATCGAGGTAGTTACTCTAAAAGTGGGCGCGGTTCGAGCCGCGCCCCTGACTACTATGAGCTATATATATGCAGAGCAAACTCTTGACTATAAGGAGCTTCAAACAGAGGAAGCTTTCCTTGAGTCTTGACAGATATGTTAACAGGGGCCGCGGAACAACTTTATAAAAAAAAAGTACCATGGTTTTACCAGAGTACTTTTACAATGGTAATACCAACAGTATGGTAAATGGACAGATGAAGGCAGTACTTACGTTTAAGGCATGGATTTTCAGTAAAAATACCATGGTAATACCATTGTACAGTGGCGTAACTACGGGGGGGCATGGGGGGGCACGTGCCCCCCCCCCCCCCAATCGGCTGGCCAAAAAAAAAAAAAAAACGGGGAAGAGGAGAAAAAGAGGGAGAAAGGAAGAGAAACGTAGTGGGAATGAAGAAATTATTGTTCATTATAATGTTATATTATAATTATGTTATGTTATAATATATAAGAAACATTATTTCATAAGTTTATTTTGCTCAGGCCTAGATGTCTTCATTGTTCCCGGTACTCGCATTGTCTGTTTAACGTTTTTAAGTCAATATACACCAAATATATTTCCTCGCACTTCGACTTATTATTGTTTTATGTGAATTGAATTGAATTGAATTTATTCAAACCAGTCAAAGGAGAACAAAGTACAAAGAACAAAATAAATGGTTACATTATAAAGACTGAAGCAAATGACAGGTTTTGGGACCCCAAAGAAGCACAGCTTGTAATCAGGGGCCCCTGCATATGATATTTTACTTAAACATGGAATAACTATGAGAAGGAAAAAAAATACAAGGTATTTAAAGATCACAACAGGAACATTACCCACACGCACCCTTACACACACTTACACAGACAAACACACACACATTCACACTCCAAACATGTCACCCCCAGGTGCAACTAACAACTGGTCTTAAATTTATCAAGTAGGTATTTATGACATAATTTCTTAAACCGAGACAGGGTAGTGACATATGGTTCTTTTTCATGACTACTTAAAGTGATTGCCCCATTTTAAGGTGTTAATATAAAACATTTCCTGTCCGTGCTTACGTTCGCACTAGTAGATTGGTGAGATATGTCTGCTCTTCATGAATTCCTAAAAATCAGTTCTTAAAATGTCCCTTTTTCTGATCTGAATATCAAAATTTTTCAGCTCGCGCTTCGCGCTCGCATCATTTGGTTAGTGAAATACGTATCGTATGGTCTTAGTGAATTCTTACAAACAGGCCTTAGAATGCCTCTCTTCAGGTCTGAATATCCTAAATTTTCAGCTCGCGCTTCGCGCTCGCAATATTTGACGAGGGAGATGCGTAATATCATGATTACAATGACTACAAAAAGTGCTTCATGTGTTTAGATGTAGCAAAATCAGCAAGCGCTTTGCACTCGCATTAGATGACTATGGTGAGATATGAATACTCTTAATGGATTCCTAAAATATAGTCCTTAACATGTCCTTGTTTGGGTCAATATTTACAAAAATTTCAGCTCGCGCTTCGCGCTCGCATTGTTTGTTTAGCGAGACAGGTATGTATCATGATTACACAAATTTACTTATAATGTCCTTTTTTGGTCTGCATATCAAAAATTTTCAGCTCGCGCTTCGCGCTCGCATTATTTGAGCAGTGACATACATATCCGTTTAATGGCACTGTCTTTAAAATGTCCCTATTAGGTCAGTATACCTGGCAACTGAGCGCGCTTCGCGCGCTCACTAAGTGACTCAAATATTTTGCTGGTGCCCCCCCAATGCCGTGACTCACGGTACGCCACTGCCATTGTATTACCATGGTTGTTTCTTGGCATTAATATGGTTGTACCATAGTATTACCACGGTTGTACCATTCATATGGTAGGCCTACTTCCATGTCATTAGTCACGAGTACCATATTCTTTCATGATCCGCGTGGCCGTTAGCCATTCTGGGTACCATGTGGGTCCCATGGGCCCCATGATGTGGGTTCATTAAAAAAAAAAATGTGTCAAGGTCATTGTACATTTTTACAACTCCATGGATACTCTAAGCCATACCATCTTATCTTATCCTAAAATCCTACATTCTAATCCTTATCCTATCCTACACCTATCCACAGAGACCTGACATTGACTTCTATAGTATATTGAGCGAGTTCACAAAACTTGACAAATTATGGTTAACATTTGTTCTTATTTAACCCTAAAACATTATTCCAAAATTAAATGTCATGATTATGAATGATATGATATATAAATAAACCACACATTTTTTTCTGAAACTTTTCGTGGTGGAATCATTGCATAGGCAGATAGGCCTAAACATAAACACATTGATTGTCTAAAATTTTTGTCATTTATTGTTGTAATGAATATTCATGAGTGAAGTCCAGGTCAAGGGATATCATAGTAATACCATGGTTACTATACTCTTGTAAAAAAAAGTGCGATGGTAATGCCATAGTAATACCATGGTACTTTGTTACAAAAGAATATAGTACTCAGCATGACATGGAAGGACCATAATAATGCAACCATGGTAAATGTACTACCCTCATCCGTCAATTTACCATACTATGGTAACACCATTGTAATACCGTAATATCTATGGTACATTCATGGTATACCATGGTACATTATGGAACTTCTGTATTTTCAAATAGTACTTTCCTATTCCGTACGGTACTTCTGCGGTAGTAGTATGGTCGTAGTATGGTACAAATGAATTTACCATGGTTACTATGGTAATACCATAGTAACACCATCGTCCTTAATGGTACATTTTTTACGAGGGCGGATAAAGGGGGCTTCACACACATGCTCCCTTTATTATGTGCACAAAAATTAAAATGACAATCTAATGAATCATTTTTTCTCCCATGTTAAGCCCAATCATAATTTTGCTTTATATCCTGGCCTCGACTATTCGACCACCATTTTATTTTTCTTGGGGTGCCAAAACCACCTTCATTAAAAAAAAAATGAAATGGCTTTCCCAGACGTCCCACCCTGGGGCAATACCGTTTTGGTCCTAATACAAGCACTTCTTGTGTATACGGGCACACGGGGGCCATGCTTCCAGTATATGGCCCCAAATATAGGCATATGAAGAAATAGAAAAGCACGAAAGAAAGAGATAGGGATAATGTCAATCTAACACACCCCTACCCTCATATCGTTTATAATGCAGCCCGTAGCAAGGGATTCCAATTGGGGGTTCAAATTTCATCTCTTCCTTGGCTGAAAAGGTTGACGCCATCCCCCCCCCCCAAAAAAAAAAAAATAATAATAATAATAATAATAATAAATAATAAAAAAATAAAAAATAAAGGTCGTCATTCAAACTGGGCTTATTCCGTACCCGAGAACCTGTCTTTCTTCCTTTTTTTTTCGTGCTTTCGGAAAATTTGAATTTGGGGGTTCCATAATTAATAACACCCCCTCCCTGGCTACGGGCTTGTAATGGAAGGGTAATCTTAATTGCGTGGCCTAGCTGTAGCATGATGCTGATTAAAAATTGGCTTGGTTGGCGCTCAGCATCTTTATTTTTCACATCAATATCGTGTCATTTATACAGGTTCCAAATCGGGGTTGCTCGGTAATCGGCCTATTCGTCTCCTGTAGACCTCCTCTTTATTTATTGTCATGTATATCTGCATGCATGCAGGTTCAAATGAAAAAAAAGAGATAAACTTGGGCATATTGATTTAAATTTGGCATATAATTATCATCAGAAACTGTAAAATTGAATAAAATGTATATGTCGAGCACACTATGCTCAACAACAAAATTAATCGATGAGTAATAACAATAGCAATAGCAAAACCCGACTATACGTTCAGTTGCGGACCCAGGGGCACATCCGGATCCAGTCTTAGTCTGTACCCCCCCCCCCCTTCAGAGCCATAACAAATTTTCTAGCGGAGCTGAAGCTGAAGTCGGAAATACCAAGTGAATACCGGCCCTTTTTTGCCCCCCCCCCCCTCTACACTGGAAAATCCTGGATAAGCCCTGCCCCTTCCCCCATTCATCACAGGAATGTTATTGCCTGGTGATATTAAGTCTAGAATAAAATGTCTAAAATTGTATTTAAAAAAAGCAGATATGGCGGCATGGATTTGTACACATCATAAGTAACCATCATTTTTGAAGAATCAGGTTTATCCATTAAAAAAAAACAAATGAAAAAGTATGCGATGATAATGTGACGTTCAGGGGCGGCAGACACAGACGTAAATCCCGGGGAATGGGGAAATATATCCCCCTACTTTTCGGAGAGGGGGGAGGGATGGCATGTACTATCACCCCCCTCCCCACTTTTCAAGACAGAATTTTTTTTTTTTAATCATTAACTACTGTTAATGGTTGGATTCAGTAAACGCAGTCAAAGTGCTTAAATTGGCGCATATAGCAATGAAGCTAAGAAATTTATAAATGTATCTGAAACCTTTACCTGCTCTATAATTCATTTGATTACAAAAAAGAAAAAAGAGCTCAAAATGGGGAAAGTGACAATTCAAGGGGAGGTTTTTTTTTTGTATCCCATTTGCACGCGAAGCACGGAAAGCTTTGGGATTCATTTAAAATATAACTTTTATTTGTAATTTCGCTCATATTAAGCGCTTTCTTATGTATTATGAAAAAACTTGAGTGATATTCAAAATTTCACATAAAGGGCGCAAAACACGACAGGAGATGTGATCATGTGCAGCGAGTATGGAATAAAATTTAATCATACATAACTTTGCATCGGCCCTTTATAGAGCAGATACTTGCCAAAAATTGCTTGCTGAAAGAAAAAAAAATAGCATGGGGACTCAGTAGTGGTGGTAGTGTTTACCCGCTCCGACGAGAAGAGCGAAAACTTTAGTGTCAATGCCATTGAAAACCTTATTTTTCATACTTTACACCAATTAATGTATACTTTATGTTTTCTGGCAAGAAATACAAGAGTCGCATAGCTGGGGAGGGGAAAGCGGAATAGAAAAATGGTGTGCATGGGGAAAACAAAGGAGAAAGGCAATTTATATAATTCAATTCAATTCAATCTTTATTTTGCAAATAGGATAAAAATACAAAGAAACATCAAATAATGTGATTAGATAATAAAATAAATTGCGCGGCTTTCCATGAAGGTTATATGAAACCTGTAAGGCTGGATCGCCAAAACATAGTAAAAACACAACAATGTTAATTAAAGAAAAACAGAATAACAAATTATTATAGTAAATACAATCAGGGGCGTCGATCCATTTTTCAGATTGGGGGGGGGGGGGCAAAATCATGAATCGTTCTAAAGGCGCTCGATCACACCAAACAAACTAACCCACACACAGGCCTAATTATTATATATATATATATGTGAGAAAGAGACTCGGACACATATCTCACCAACAAATTAATGCGAGCGCGAAGCGCGAGCTGAAATTTTTTAGAATGCTGACCTGAAAACAGGAATGGTACCTGTTTAGGACTGTTTGTAGCAGTAACTCATGTGGAGGATACATATCTCACTACACAGATAATGCGAGTAACGATAGCGAGCTGAAATTTCTTTATATTCTGACCTGAAAGATTCATTTTTGGTAGGCATACTAATGATTAGAATGGGTATCTAAAATAACAATAGATGCGAGCGCGAAGCGCGAGCTGAAAATTTTGATATTTCGATCTGAAAAAATTGACAGGTTAATGGACGTTTTTAATAAAGAACAAGATATATATTCAACAAAAGATTATTGCAAATCGGAGCGTGAGTTCTTTTTAGGTTTAGAACTGAGAACGGGACATTCTGTTCACCTAATTAATCATGAAAAGTATGGGTTTTGGTACATAAATGATGCGAGCGCGAAGCGCGAGATGAAAATTTTTATATTCCAATCTGAAAAACGGACATTTTGAGCACGATTTTAAATAAAGAACGAGTTGTGTATCTCAATCTCGCTTGCTGATTTCTGTGTAACACTGCAATCTTGTTTTATTTTTGCACATGCATGCGGAATTATTGGGGGGCAAAACGATATGTTTGCCCCCCCCCCCAATATTTTCATTGGTGGGGCGATCGCCCCCCCTGCCCCCCCCCCAGGATCGACGCCTCTGAATATAATGTAGGAACAGGGAGAAAAAAAACTTAGAATACAAAAAGACACAAATTGAAGGGGGGGGGGTGCCCAAATGGCCATATAATGCTGGCCCACATCTCTCCTTAAGAATCTAGTTCCTTCTTTCTTCCCCTTTTCTCCTCCTATCTCCTTTCATTTTTTTTGTCTTGAAAAAAAAAGAAGATTAACCTGAATCATGGGGTAAGAGCGTGTTTTTTTGGAAAATTAATTGTCCCCTTTTTTGGTTGCCCAAATGGCCAATCATGGCTCTGCATGCCTCTTATGTCCGCAGAAGACCGTAACTCGATCACAGTCTATTCCAATGATTTTGATCGACTCGTTGTAAAAAAATTGTTAGTTGGTCAAATTAGCCTAAACTAGCCAAAATAAAATTTGCCACAATTTAATGAAATAATTAGGAAACCAATGTAGGCCTACATGGAAAATTATGTCATTTATTTTACCTGACAGTTTAGGCCCTAAAAGAGTCAGACCCGTTTCCTTCTACACCAATCAAAATTAATGAAAATTATTAGATATGGCCAAAGGTTTACCTTTTTTGGAAGCATGTTGCCCAGAACTTAAAAGATTTATAAAAAAAAGAGTAAAACCAAAAGTCAAAGGTCACCACCATCAGGGTTGGGCTCAATTAATTTCTTCAATTACAATTACAATTACAGTTACGTGATTGTAGAAATGTTCAATTACAATTACTTTTCAATTAAATTACATTTTTTTTCAATTACAATTACCAGTTACTTTTTATATTTTGTCAATTAAAATTTCAATTACTCCAAAATGTAATTAATTGCGTAATTGATCAATTACATTGTAATTGAGCCCAACCCTGACCAACACACAAGCAACTCCCACTCCTCAAGGAATTGACAAGTCAAAAAAGGGGTCTGGGGCCCCGCCCCTTGGACCCTAGACCCACCCCTCGTCCCCTCCCCTGCATAGATCTTCAGCAGTAAATCATACTGATTCCAATTAAGAAAAGGGAACGTTCATAGTAGGCCAACAGTTTGCAATTTTGTTGTTGTTGTTCTTTATGGATTGAAGAGGGAAGGGGAAATTGAAAAACAAAAGTTCCAAGAGAATCCAATCACAGCTTATACCGTGCCCAGATTGGTATCCATTTTTAGTGTTGTCGCTTTCTCAAAAGACGCTAGCACATTCTTTCAATGGGGAAATTGTACACAATTTGACTTCATACATGGAAGGTGTGCTAGCGCAATATTGACGACCAGCGTATCCAACTACCGGTTCGCGATGATTTTCTACCATTTCTCCACATTTACCAAGCATGATATTGTAATATCAAATACCTAACAATTTTTGGCATTGGAAAATTCAAATAGAATTGTGATTAGATACCGGGAATCACCAAATTTACCATTGGAACCGGACAGATTTATTTCACGAACGGTCCGATTGCGGCCATTTTGTAATGGAATTATTGTGTGTTTTTACTTCCGGAAGAAGATAGGAAAGATTGATTAGAAATTGGCAGGCACTTCAAGAATGAAAGACCACTCAATGACAAAATCGTTTATCTTAGATGGACCAAGTATAGACAGGTGAATACTGTAGTTTTTATTTCATTTTAAAAATAAATTCTAACGTTAGGTGTTACTTTTTTGTGAGCTAAAAATAAAAGTATGTGATTGTAACATTAAGTGACTGACTGAGCTGAGTGAGTCTCTGAATGAGTGTGAGACTGAGAGTTGTGTTAACTTTATCAATTGTTTCCTACATCATGTACTAACACTAACACACAGTTTGAACATGAATTCATCGCCAATAAAAAAAGTTGATTATGAGTTCATGAACTTCATGATTTTGATGTTTTATTTGAGATGGGAAGAGGGTAGTTCTTCACGATTTTTGATGTTTTACTTGATGGGCCTAGGGTGTGGGAAGAGGGCAGTTCTGCATTCTGGAGAAGAAAGGGGACGACTGTCGGCCGGCCCGAGTGTTGCAGATGCAGGGCAGCGCCAGGGAAGAATCCAACAATCTGATTTAGTTTAGGCATATACGATTTTCGTCAAATAGTCTGCGCAAACGCCACCAGCAATAATCAGCGCAGCACTCTTCAACCTTCAATTTTGCAACAACAACAAAAATTTACCCAAATCTTTTCGAGATGAAAGTATCCACAAATCCCTTTTCTCCTGAAATTGCTGCATTTTTAAAGCGTTATGAATTACGTACCTCAGGAACGGTGAAGTAATGATGGGTTAATTTTAAGTTGCATATTCGAAACATTCAATACATTTACTACGTCTACGACTCTACGTACAGCCATATCATGCAGTGCGCACTGTATGGCTAGTTCCCCCAAGTCTGCGCGATTCTAGTATAAGAAGATACGCAAGGAACACCAATTTCACACATGCAATACATAGACAGATATTCATTAAAAAACCCGACTCAAAATGGTGGAAAAATAATTAATTTTGGGCATTCCATGTGACGGCCTCAAAATGCATCCTTTCTCATCAAAATCCCTGAATCGTGTGCAAAGTGAATGGGTGCGCAGACATGGGGTACCATTTTTTTTTTCAATCTGAAAACGAGTGCCCGAGGTTTTTCCAAGAAAATCCTATATTTCTTTTTAGAAAATTTGAGATATTTGGTACACTTACTCATAATCAATTATATAAGGAACATTATTATCTGAAAGATTTTGTGAAATAAAAAGAAATTCATGTTACTGGATCTTAAATCAAATTGTTAGGTGCGCAGACTTGGGGACCACCATCATGCATGTAAGCATCGATCGTACACAAAAGTGCATCAAGCTGAGTTCTCGAAGCCTCTCTGTGCGTTGGGATATATTTACCCTTCTTATTTCACAATTATCCCCCACTTTCAAAATTGAGTGATTATGAGCATTCTTATAATTTATTTCTTTTTGCAGATGGTGAACCAAAGTGTTTACAGGTTATAGACCCTACCCATACAAATTAAAACCCAGGAAGCTCTGCCACTTTGCTTTGTGATGGAGCCCATGGACGTGACAAAAATCATGAACTGCGGAATGTGGGGCTAATCGATATTAAATTGTGATACTTTTAACGTTAGTTTACAAAAAATAAAATCGAATAAACAAGAGAAGCCTAGATCTAACTCAGGTTCCTTCCTTGGAACTAAAATGTTTTTTACAGGGGGTGCTGATGTAAATTTGACAAGCAATACAAAAAAAATGAAGGTTTTGGTCCCAAGAAATTTGACAAACAAAAAAAATTATAACTTACATGTTGATCTCCAGTCCAGATAGAGGTGTATCCCCAATATCTCAATTCCCTACGATCAATAATTATTCCAAGTTTTTTTCATTAAAATAAAACAAACAAAAAAATAATTATCCAGTCTCTTCACAAATGTCTATTCTCAATGTTTAAAACAGGTAGACTTCACACGTGTTTTCGTATATATTTTCATGATATCTTGAACCTTAAACCTTGAAGAAATAATTCCTTTATAAGTTGACCAATAATTAGGTCTATTTCTGTCAGGGATACGTGTATGCTCCGCTGAGACTTGGTCTGGCTCCACGGCATGCCCTCCGTCAACCATATAGTATTAAACAATGATAATTCCACATGTTCAGGGAGAAATAAAACTTTTTCTCTTGACAATGGGGAGAAAATTAAAATATTTCATTTAATAAAATACAAAAGAAATAGTGAGTGGATGATGTCATCAGTTCCCACATTTGCATAGCGACCAGGATGTGAATATAACTGTTTTGTGAAATTAAGCGAAACTTTAAAAAGTTATAACCTTCTTATTTTACATCAGATTTTGATGAAATTTTTAGTGTTATGCTTGTTGGATATTTCTCTCTTATTCAAATAAACTTTTTGTTGGGGTGGACTTGTCCTTTGATTTTCAAGCAAAGTCAACATACAATACAGTCTACATGTATGTGTAGAGTATTGCAGACATTCATTGTTTCAGACACACATCACATGTGTGCCATCCTATGATGAAATCAAATTTATACTTATAGGGTTAATTATAAAATGATGGTGGCAAAAGGTTGTTTGTCCTATTTTAATTACCATGAAATACAGTTGGAATTGATGTACAGTATAGGAAATCCTATAATAATTCTGAAAGTTATACCGGTATTTCATTTGAGCCTTTCATAGAGAGCCAATATACACTTTGAAAACTTAGTTTCTACTGTCCATAAATTGTGAATGATCTCTTGACTTTATAATGATCCATGACTGACTTCAGTACTTTCATAAAAACTTTGTCGGTTTTGTTTCTCTCTTCTGTTATATGAACTCCCCAGAGTCCAGGTATGTAATTTATCAGAGTATCGGGTAATTTATATTTAAATCAAAATTAAATTAACTATTTTTCAAAGCAAACATACACGTACAATTTCTCAATATACTGCATGTATGAGGAAGTAACATCTTTATAATATTAATAAGGTACATGAAGCCTACATTGCATCATAGTGTACTGTACACTTACTTCAAGTATACATGTACATATGTAGACCCCCTTTGGGCAGGGTCCATATTAAAGTACTCCATCCATATTTGTACAGAATAAAAAGAGCAAAGGTATCAAAGAAAAGTTTAACAAGCAAATGAGAAGTCAGTAGGCCTTAGACTTGAACAACATTTATACTGTAGTGTAGTGTAGGGCAATTTATGTGTTTGAAGCTTCTTGGGCAAGGCCATTATTCTATCCCATAGGGCATATTACAGTGAAATTGGGGGAAAAAGACACACAAAAAAGGCCAAGGTCAATGAGAGATGTACATGTATAAAGGTCAGTCAAGAGTGCATCCAAGGGAATGGCATTTACTTTGAATTTTGATCTACATACATGTACAATAAAGTGTGTAACACTAACCAGGGAAGTGAGACGGTCCCTGCACTAAAATTGTAAAATATTCATCCAGGGAAAACATTTCAGTTCCAAGAATTGTTCTATCAGCGGGACCTGCTTTATGATTACCCCGCTTGAGCTGGGCCCCGCCTACAGTACATGTTGGCATTCAAGCATTCAATTTTCTGACCAGGTACCCATTCTCTACACCTGTGTGGAGAGTGGCAAATATATATATATGTATAGACACATTGCCTCAATACTCATTGTTTTTAATATGCCATGCATGAATGATATTTCTATGCTGTTTGTCTCAAATTGAATATGTGATTCCATTCTTACCATAAGTATCAAATTCATAGTAAACACATGTTTGTGAAATCTATCTCTGAAATGGGTTTCCTTTTTTGTGGGACGCACTGTACATGTATATTGTTAAAAAATGATTACATGCACATCCTGGTCAGTATGAAATGAGAGAACGGATGATAGCCCCCATTCACTACATGTATTTGAAATTTAATGTGAAATAAGGTTTAATAGATTTATAATTGATAATGCGTACATACATGTACATGTATATTCAGTCAAAATTTTCAAAAGCTTTCTTTTAAAAAAACATTGATGAAAATCATGAAATGCATAGGTTTTATTTTACCATGAGGCACGAAAGCTCAGTCGGTACTCGGTAGAGCGGGGTTTTCAGATTCCGGTGACCTGGGTTCGATTCCCACTTGGTGTGCTAGTGTCCTTTGGTAAGGCATTGATAAATCCTCATTACCAGGTCCCTCGGAGAGGATTGTTGGTCCTCAGGTCACTTGCCTACAAGCATTCATGCTTTTAGCAATTGGATAACGGAAATAAAAAAAATCACTACCTACATGTACTACAATCATTGGCTATCTCATTCGCACATAACGTGCATGCATACATTTGCATAGTTGCATGATACACTAGAGTTATGAAAAAAAAGGAATTATTGAAAATTGTCATTATGTTCTCATTGTACAGAGCTACTGTTCAAGCAAGTTTTCAGTGTCATCCTTTTTGTCTCACCTGCATAGCAGAGTGAGACTATAGGCGCCGCTTTTCCGACGGCGGCGGCGGCGTCAACACCAAATCTTAACCTGAGGTTAAGTTTTTGAAATGACAGCATAACTTAGAAAGTATATGGACCTAGTTCATGAAACTTGGCCATAAGGTTAATCAAGTATTACTGAACATCCTGCCTGAGTTTCATGTCACATGACCAAGGTCAAAGGTCATTTAGGGTCAATGAACTTAGACCATGTTGGGGGAATCAACATCAAAATCTTAACCTAAGGTTAAGTTTTTGAAATGTCATCATAACTTAGAAAATATATGGACCTAGTTCATGAAACTTATACATAAGGTTAATCAAGTATCACTGAACATCCTGCATGAGTTTCACATCACATGACCAAGGTCAAAGGTCATTTAGGGTCAATGAACTTTGGTCGAATTGGGGGTATCTGTTGAATTACCATCATAACTTTGAAAGTTTATGGATCTGATTCATGAAACTTGGACATAATAGTAATCAAGTATTACTGAACATCCTGTGCAAGTTTCAGGTCATATGATCAAGGTCAAAGGTCATTTAGGGTCAATGAACTTTGGCCAAATTGGGGTATTTGTTGAATTACAGCCATAAATTTGAAAGTGTGTTGGTCTAGTTTATAAAACTTGGACATAATAGTAATCAAGTATCACTGAACATCCTGTGCGAGTTTCAGGTCACATGATCAAGGTCAAAGGTCATGTAAGGGGGTATTTGTTGAATTCCCATCATATCTCTATAAGTGTATTGGTCTAGTTCATAAAACGTGGAAATAAGAGTAACCAAGTATCACTGAACATCTTGTGCGAGTTATAGTAGTTTTCAAAATCAGCACTTCTGCTATATTGAATCGCGTGATGCAGGTGAGACGGCCAGAGGCATTCCACTTGTTTATTATTAAACTCGACTTACATAGAGAGGAGAAGGGAGGAAAATAATGTAAATACAGGGAAAAAGAGAAGAGGAGAGAGGACACAAATAAAGAGATATTCTTCTGAAGTTCTGACTCTCAACAATTTCATCTAGCCAAGTCCTGAGTGATGAATCACAGAGAAAATCATTGAATGATCATGATTGATTCAGCATTTCTGAAGTGACTTATTGTGTGTTGTCATAGTTTTTGTGGTATAAATATCTCCCTCATTCTAATAATAGATAGCTGGTATGACAAGTCTATTATGATTTCATTGTGAGCTTACTATTTTGGGATGAGCTGTAGTTGAGAGGAGATCATATCGTTTATGGCGAAGAATTGTATTCTTGATTTCCTTTGGAAATTCTGATTGATGGAAAAATGTAACATTGAATGTGTTGATACATGTATTGCTTAAAATTGTTTTGGCTCAATTTTCTGTTTGATATTTGAATTATTTTTCAGTGATCTATAGGAAATATATTAAGGATTTTTTAACTTCTTCATCATTGTCCGCATCATCATCATCATTGTAATCGTCATCAACGATAACATTGTCATGAATCATGATCACCATAAAAAATGGGACCAATATCATCCAAAAGGAACATACATGTATATGGTCAGTTGCATCCTATAACTTAAAAGAAAAGGAATCATGAAAGCTCTATTATTGGAACATGCGATACAAAACAGTGATTTTCTCCCATTGACTTGTGTATAGTAACACAATTTTGAAAAACAGGTATGCAAACCCATGATTACATAAATGTTTATCTAAAAAATATATGGTGTTTTTTCATACTGAAGGGGTTTACACTTGGCAATCTCCTTTGCCTGTACGAGTGAGGTCCTGATGTTCCTTGCTTTTTATGATCTACAAATTATGCTATCTACTTCTTTTAAAGTAAACTATAACAGGGATGTATTTTTTTTACCTGTATGACACATTTTCAGGTGTTTTCAATCTGAACTATTGTTGACCTTGGCAACCATGTCGCCGGGATTTAATTTTGGAGGGGGCTTAAAGTACGCATGAAGCGAGCTAACACGACGCGCACGGGGGGGGGGGGGGGGGTGGTGTTTCATCAAATTCAAATCTAAAGGAGACATCTCTCAACTCATGTACCTTTATCATCACCAATTCATTTGACTTTATTGTAATTTTTAATTTGGAATGTTTTCAAAAATAATTGTGAAGATAGGAATAAGATGGAGGAAATGAAAATAATCCTCGTACCTTGCAAAGCGAGAAGTTAAAAGGTTTTATCAAATTTTTAGAAAAAAATAAGGACATTTGAAAAAAAGATGATGTATAATTTCTTGGACTCATTATCCAGTGCTTCATTTTGAATGATAAGAAACTTATTGACTTTCAAAATTTCAAATTAAGGGCACAATATTACAAGACAATAAATGGATGTGCAACGATAGGATATGAAGTTTCATCTACATCCAATTTCATTGAGGGCTTCGTGGTCTAGTGGTTATGACTCTCGTCTTTCAATATGAGGGACGTGGGTTTGATTCCTAGCCATGACGTGTTCTCCTTTAGCAAGATATTTACCCACATAGTGCTGCACTCAACCCAGGTGAGGTGAATGAGTACCAGGTATTAGAAATTCCTTGAATGCTTGAGCGCCAGGATACATGTAATATAGCAGGGCCAGCTGGAAGATCAGTTTTTGGAACTGAAGTGCAATACCCTTGGTAAATATTCTGTTATTATTAATTATTATTATGAACAATAATATTGCACTTCTTATTTATATGTATGGCACAAATTTTATGCCTGTCTCTTTTAAATGAGGAACAAGCATCGAAATAATGAGGTGAAAAAAAAGTAGCCCATGTAGGACGTAGGATGAAAAACAAATAGCTACATACATGTACCGTTCTCCCCTTTCTTCGCTTTTTCTTTTCTCCTTTTTTCCGCTCCTTTTAAAATATTTTTTTGTTACGTTTTGGGGGAAGCGACCACTGCCCCCTGGCTACACGCCTGAAACTTGGTTTAATAGAATAAATGCAAAAGCCATAGTGATTGGTAAACTGGCTGTATTTTTTATATAAAAAAACAGAATACACATACATTTAACAGACCACAGAACACATTTTTATTAGTGTTATTTAAGTACCAAAAAAGGCATACTATTTAATATTTATGCAAATTTTATGTCTCTGTAGGATGGTGATTAAACTCGTTCATTGGAAGGTGACAGTTGGTAAAAAATCAGATTTACATAAAATATTTGTACATACATGTACACCTGTAGTGTAGCCACAAGTATACATGTATCATTGATTGGTTAAAGTTGAAACTTGAAACCTAGGCCAGGGTGTCAATAAATATGTGGAATGGCTGATTAATATGTGTATGTACATGTTTTGGAATTAAATGAGCATGAATACATACATGAACATGAGGATTATTGGGCTGTGCTGGATAAATACATTAGACTTTCATCCCAGTGATAGTAGGGTCACAGAAAATACAAATAGAACATGATCTTGTTCTATTTTTTCCCCAATGAGAAAATCTATGTGCACACTGGGAATGTACATACGTACATATGCATGTAGGTTTAAGGTAATATCTGATGCTGTAGTTCATAGTATGTGTTCATGTAGATATGATTTTCCTTCTTTAAAAAAAAATTCACTGTAGATGTGATTATGTATTTAGTGAATTTATTCTTTCTGTCCTTTAATAGCTTTGATAAAAGGTTACTTAGTATACTTGAGCATCATACAAAACTTAGCCATTTGATATCTTTTGAACGGTGACATTACATTTTTTGAACCCTTTTTGAACGGCCAATTCTCTGTAAAATTTGAATATTCAAATTGGACATACTGTACATGTATCTAGGTCCCTCTTTTGGTAATGACATTTTTCCTTTAATAGGGCTTTTTGAGCATTTATCTTTTGGGCTCCACTCTAACCCTTAACTTCTAATGGTCTAACCTGTTCATGTCGGACCAGTAGACACCAATTTTTTCAATTTTTTACTGGTCCAAACCTAAATTTACTGGTCCCCAAAGAAGAAAAACATATAAAAGGACTTGAGTTTATTTTGCTGTCTTTCATTGCTAATTGTTACCCCCCCCCCCCAAAAAAAAAAACAGTACACACACACACCATATTTCATGAGAGCCATAAGAGAAGAAAATATAATTTGTATCAGTTTGATATGTTTTTTACTGGTCATGTCCGGCCAGTAAATTTGGCTATTTCTGAAAAATTACTGGCCAGACAGCAATTTTTGCTGGTCTCGACTGTCGGACCGATGCCAGTGTTGTGCGCTAACTACATGTAGGATATCAAGAAGCTGTACAGACAAAGGTCCAGAAATTTTCAGCCCAGTCCAGACTTGCTTTTGGTTTTGGAATTGGTTTTACATATATCAAATAGAAAACCCATGAGGATTTTTTATTTTGATCGGGCCCCTGATCAAAATACATTATTTATGAAATATGTAAAATTGCAAAATTTATCCTGTAATTTAACTCATTTTAATTTCATATCCTCCAGACTAATAGGGGCATACACATTCATGTAATCTGGTAATGAATCGAAATAGTCATAAACCACAATTTGGGTGATTTAAAAGCTAAAAGATACATGTACTCGTAAGGCTTCACCCTCATTCAAGGAAACGTATCACTCTTGTGACCATACAATTTTTGATATATTAAAAGTCATGCTAGTATTAAAAGACAATTACATTGTATAGGACATTTTCCAAAACTTTTGCTCTATCTCAAACACATATCATCTTATCAATTTTTTATGGTTTAAATTCATTTTACACTGTATATTGTAAATCGTTTTTTTTTTTTTTTGGGGGGGGGGGGTGTTTCACAAAGATTAAAGTATGACTTATGGGGCGTTGCAAGAAACTTGCGATCAACTGCAAGTCTATATTCGTTCCCGAAATCAAGCATATGCCGCGCAATTAATTGCAAATTTGCGATTGATTGCTAATCTGCTTCATGAAACAAGGAGTGTAATCTGATTTGCTAAAAGTAAAAGTGATCAATCGACTTTAAAATTGCAACAGAATATTTGCGATTGATTGCAAATATTTCTTGCAACACCCCCTAAGGGGTCGCACTTAAATGCCGGCGCGTACATGTACATGTAACTATCTTGATATGTAATGCGCTATCTTATTGATAATAGGCAGTGGTACATGTACGCTGCACATCCTCTTGGCATGCTCTGGCCAATGCAGTCATGGCTTTTATACCGCACGCATTTTCATAAAGGCATTTAATTGTGACTCTAAATCATGCTTTAAAAATCTTTGTGAAACACCCCAGGTCTCCGCACCAGAATTGAATTTGCTTGAGTTTTCTCTTTTGAATTCAAACGAACTTTTTGTTTGGTGGAATTCCCCTTTATAAAACTTTGACCATAAAGTGTAACAAGATATTACAGTCATGGAGTTTCCCAAAGGTCCTGTAATTGATATCTCATTGGTAAAAAAAATGATACTGATTAGATTTATTTAAATGTAGTAATGTACAATATAAACTAGATAGAATTCAAACTTTATCTGGATTATTTCCAATAGATGCAAATATCACCGGAAATTGATAGTTTAAAGCTAAATTACAGTACATGTAGTAAAACACTAATTTCTTGAGAAAGTCTGTAAAACCAAGGTTAAGTATGACTATATCATCGTAGATCTAGATCTGGTACAGTTACATAAACTGAACTTTGTGAAATCATAAAATCTAAGCTGAAATACGATGACGCTGAAGATCGCCAACACAGATAGGCATACGTGGGACAGTGTATTATTATTGCTGGAATAAAGACCCGACGGAAGTGACCGAATCCGCGCTTATTTTGCTTATTTCTCAGCAATTACACAATTTCTTCCAGAATCCTTTGGCACATATTTTTTATTCATACAAACAGACACTTGGGTGGTATTTATATTAGATTCTGTAAAAAGTCATTTTGAGATCGTTACCAGAACTGGAATTTACCTTTAATTCATTTGAAATATTTGATTATCATACCTTTGGTGTATCACCTTTTGGAAGAAAGATTAGAAATTGTTATATTTTTATTGCATTCTAGATATGACATTGCTTGAATGGGCACTATCAGATATCCATGGTACTTCATGTAGGATACATGTGAGCCATGGGTATTTCTTTCCACCTCTGAGAGTAAATATCCATGACTTGGAATTCCTTTCTTGTCTGTGCCTCAAGAGGGCCTCCTATCGTTTTGTGAGTGATCCTGCTCTTCATGTATTTCCTCTGGCCTAGGAGCTTCAAGCTCCTAGCTCTGGCTCTTTAGCTGTATGCACAGTAGCTATATTTAGCATTGTATGTACATATGAATGCTAGGTATGATGCACTTTTTGATGATTTTGTAAAGTGGCAAGTGCCGCCATTTCATTTGATAAATAAAAGATCTATTTTATAATTCACTTTTTGGGTGTGATTCAGATGTTAGCCTCAATTTTTAGTTCAAGTTTAATACTCAAACATATATGTGTGCAAACAAAAGTCATTGATCAGATGATAACAAAAATACAAGATATAAAGAAAGTTTTTTATAGGATCCCGAATATTTGTGAGTGGGGCCCTACACTAAATGAGATAAGGAAATAAGCAAAGATATAGACTACAGATTTACAAGTACATACATCGGTTTACCCCCCCCCCCCCAAAAAAAAAGGAGAGAAAAACTTACAGTCACCCCCCCCCCTATAGTATACAAATAGCGAATAACAATGAGTGGAATGGTTGTGAGAGTTTGCATGAGGTGAAAGAAAGATGCTCTATTCAAAGAGGCAATAGCCGAGTTGCATAGTGTGTCTCTTTCTTTCATTGCACAAATAAGAATAATCGCTATTTGTGTGTTGCACTGTACATGAACAACGCCTCGGAAATTAGCGAAAATATGAACAATAATTTTTTTTTTTTCCTACGTTAATTTGAAAGCAAAAGGAAAATCCTTACAAATAATAGTAATAGCTATTTTTATAAAGCGCTTTTCCAGTAATGGCCCAAAGTAAAACCTACCCTGGTCAACGGATCCTTGCATGCCCGCCTACAATGCATGCACTTCTCCACTCCCTGGGGGGCATTTCAACAAGAGTTTCAAGACTCAATTGCTAGGCATACATGTACAAGGCTTTCGCATCCTACCGGGTAACCATATAGCACCTGGGTCGAGAGTGGCAAAGTGTTGATTAACGCCTTGCCAAAGGATGCTAGATCGTGATGGGATTCGAACACGCGACCCTCTGTTTTCAAGGCGTGAGTCAGAACCACTACACTACGGCTCTTCCACAAATGCCCATCTGATCAGCTGCAATACGCATTACAGCCAGTAAGCCCGCGGCCAGCCCAACGCGTATTGCACCTGCATTTACTAAGCGCATGCAATGCGTTGAATAATTTTCATAGTGACAAACTGACATCACCTTTTCCTGACCCGTGCAATGGTACATTTTGGACGGTACTCGTGCAACGGTTTCGAATGTTTGACATTCAGCCTCTCATTTGCTTGCGTACAACAAGATAAGTAGGCGTTGTACAATAACCTACATTTGCACACTTACTGCATATAGGCCTACATGTACATGTACATACTTAATTGCCAATTCTCAAATAATGTACATTTTTGTCTTACATGTACATTGTAAGTGCCACTTCTTGATGTACATTTTTTCCATGGATGCTTTGGATGGACTTGCTATAAGCCTGTTAACCTTTGTTGAATGTTCCGCTTTTACAGTAATATGCTCTCTCCATTATCATTGACTTGTATGTCAGCCTACTGCAGGCAGTATTATTTAATAGGCTCTTCGCTTTCGGTATCGGTCTATAAGAATTGATATATTACCTGTCTAATACAATACTATAAAACAATTTTAAAGCAATGAATAGGGACTATACTTTTATGTTGCCTGTTAGTTTTGAGTGCATGCACTTCTATTTAATAAGCAATCACTCATCTTATCTTCATGTAACTCTATTGTAAACTCATGATTATTTGAACATGGTACTTGAGATTAAAAAATAGGAATTTGTTCAGTACACTGTACATAGCGAGAGGAGAAGAAATCTTATTGCCACTTCCTTGTGATTTATTGAGCCTTTCTTCATTGTTCCTGGTTGGACTATGCGCTATTACATTTGCTATTTAATAATCAACTCTCTGCTTGTTTCTTGAGTAGCCTCTTATCGTTTTCATATGGAATCTTCATTAGTTTCAAAATCTATTTCAATCTACAAGTTTAGTTTATCCATTAGGCTACAATGTTGATTGAATGAGGACTTGTGCAAAGAACAAATTTTAACTCTATAAAGTAGGAGAAAAGGATTATGCGTCTTTAGCTCCATCTTTCTGGAATGCTCTTCCACTGTGGATCTTATCAGCAGAATTGCTTGAAGCATTTAAAAAGTATCTTAAATCATATGTCTACCGTAAGCTTATACAATCTGTTCATGAACCCACACATAAGGAAACATTATTTGATCTGTAATTCATTATCTCTCTCTTCCTTGATATCATTCTGCACTCAGAATAGTTATTATTATTATTATTAATATTATTATTATTGTTTTTTTTAATTGTCTGTTAAATTTGAGTCCTCATAGTTTTGAGAGAATGTCTTAAAAATCAAGTTTAATTCATGTTATCAGGTTTATAAGTATCAATTTACATGAATTTCGTTCCTTAAAGTTATAACTGATGTACAATACATTAATCCTTCTCTGTTATTTTTCTCTTATTCTACCCCTGCAGAATTTTCACGATGCTCCACGATCACAGTCACAGAAGAGGAAAAGGAAGACACTGAAAATCCAACATTATTCATAATTATAAAAGAAATATCATCACAAGAAACAACCTAAGCAGTACAATTATCGGTAAGCTCAATGTCTTTCCTCTTGGACAACACATGTCTCGTGCATCTCTGAAGAAAAAAAGTAAATTCTTCCTCTATCCTTTCACCATTCTTTGAATACTCTCGTCCTTTTCCTGTCTATTCCTTTCCTCCTCTTCCTCTTCCCCCTCCCATTCCCTTCCCAACCATCCTCGTACCTACCTCTTCTTTTTCACCTTATCATCTCTCCCCTTTTCTCCTCTCCTCCTTACACCTCCTCCCCTTCTATCAAATCTCTTCCCTACATCCCCCTTGCTACTTTCCCCTTCCTTCCCCCTCCTTTCTTTTCCCCACTCTCGTTCACCTCTTTTCTTGTCCCTCCCTCCTCTTCCCCATCCTTTACTTTTAACTACAACTGGTATTACTGCTGCTGCCGCCATCGCCGACATCACTACCACCAGCCACCATTACTACCACTTCCACTTTTGCTTGTGCCGCTTCTACTACATTATACTTCTACTACTTCTGCTGTTACTTCTGCTGATATTGCTGCTGCTGCCACTGCTACTACTACTGCTGCTGCCACCGTTGCTCCCGCTGTTGCTGCTGCTACTACCTCTTGTACTACATTTATTACTACTATGGCCTCTACTTGTACCTCTACTATTAATACATGTATAATTAATTTTTTCATAAAAGCATAAACAATACATTCACACTTGCAACATATATGTCTTTCCTTTTATGGCCCACAGCTCCCTTGCTTGTTGAGCAAGCAGTCCAAGATGGCCGAGGTGCCGCCGGGTCTTATCACCATGGGGTCGGAGCCCCTCCAGCAGTTCCGCGCCCGCTTTAACTTTGATGGGAAGAAGGACGACGAGCTGAATTTCCAGAAGGGTGACATCATCACGGTCACGCTGCAGGTTCCGGGAGGATGGTGGGAAGGGATGCTAAACGGCAGGTCCGGTTGGTTCCCAAGCAATTACGTCAGGGAAATAAAGCCAAAGAGTGAGTACTACCATGAGGTTCCTTCCCTTTAGCAAGAAATTCATCCACTTTTTCTTGCACCCAACCCGGCCAGGCAAGATGGAAGGGTACATGTACCTGGCAGGTTGAAATCCTTGATTGCACTAAAGTGCTCAAAATCACAGCTTGCTTGAAATGACAGCTTTGTCAAGCTAAAGCTGGGGTAATGATAACTGTTATAGATCATTTCTAGATGGATTATGCTCTTTGAATGCTTATTCATTAATATTTCCCATATCTTCCATTTCCTTTCTTACTTTTTTGTTCCCTTTAAGTTTGCATTTTGAAATTTCATCTTTCAGGACGTTGGTCCGTCTGTTTAACCCTAAAAGGACTGGGGGGGGGGGCCATGATGGGCCCCCCCCCCGTCGACGCTTTGTGCGATATTTCCGAAACGTAAAAAGATAGCGTCGCAAAATTTTATGACTTTTTTCTTTTAAGTCTCACGCAACTTTTGGGACCAAATTCGCGACATATGGGTACAGGATCGTGACGTCACATGACTTTTTACGAGACAATGTCATGCCGAAAATGGCTCATTTTTATACTTTGTGTACAAAGTCTATGGGAGATGAAATTCATAAAAGGGTGATTATTTTTCGTTCTAATTGGTCTGCTTAATTAATTTAGAGTTTAATTTAGTTGTTAAAATGGTGTGTAATAATTTACATTGAAAAAAGAATGAAAAACAATAAGATGAAAAACAGAGAAATACAAAAGAAATTCTAAAAACAAAGAAATACATAAGGAAAAAAATTGGCTTTTGCCATTTTTCTTCGTGGAAACCTTTAAATTCAATAAACAAAGATGAGATCTGCAAAAAAGAAGAAAATTTGAAGTGAAATTGGGTGTTAAATATGCAAATAATGTTTTTCATGAATAAATTTGCATATTTTATTCATAATAAAATAATTATTTTCAGAATATTTTTCATACTATCTTGTACTTTATGTGGGAGGGAATCAAATGCCAAATTTTGGCGCGATCGCGCGAACGGCGGCCGAGATCAGAAGGGGGGGGGGGGCATCATGTCCCCCCAGTCCTCAATACATACAATAGCCCAGTCCTTATAGGGTTAAGAGACCTGGGGCCAGTTGCATTAATTCTACCATTTCAATTCATGACTGATAAATCCTTTAAGAAAATTGATTTTCATTGGCTGTTGAGCAGTGTAGTTAGTAATCACCAAGCCGAGTTACCATTCATAGTGATTCTTGTGCAATTGGTCACAGTTGTCCTGGGTCTCAGTTCAGGGCCCCAGAACACAGAGGTTTACACCTGATTTTAGGACAGATTTTTACGCTGATATCTGCCTTAAAAAAATTGATATTCATTGGCTGTTGAGCAGTTAATTACCCGGTAGTAATCACCAAGCCGAGTTACCATTCATTTTGATTCTTGTGCAATTGGTATTAGTTGTCCTGGGTCTCAGTTCGGGGCCCCATAACACAGAGGTTTACACCTGATTTTAGGACAGATTTTTACGCTGATATCTGCCTTGAAAAAATTGATATTCATTGGCTGTTGAGCAGTGTAACTAGTAATCACCAAGCCGAGTTACCATTCATTGTGATTCTTGTGCAATTGGTCTCAGTTCGGGGCCCCAGAACACAGAGGTTTACACCTGATTTTAGGACAGATTTTTACGCTGATATCTGCCTTTAAAAAAAATTATATTCATTGGCTGTTGAGCAGTGTAGTTAGTAATCGCCAAGCCGAGTTACCATTCATTGTGATTCTTGTGCAATTGGTCACAGTTGTTCTGGGTCTCAGTTCAGGGCCCCAGAACACAGAGGTTTACACCTGATTTTAGGACAGATTTTTACGCTGATATCTGCCTTAAAAAAATGTTATATTCATTGGCTGTTGAGCAGTGTAACTAGTAAACACCAAGCCGAGTTACCATTCATAGTGATCCTTTTGCAATTGGTATCAGTTGTCCTGGGTCTCAGTTCGGGGCCCCAGAACACAGAGGTTTACACCTGATTTTAGGACAGAGTTTTACGCTCACATACATCGATCATTAAGCACAATCAAGACTACGAACTAACTGTAGGATCAATCGCATTTGCTTTGACATATATTAAAAGGGACTTAAAGGTAAATGCTAGTTTTGGTAAGGATATCAAAATGAGTTCGTACAGAATCCAATGAAATGACCACTTAAGTGTCTGTTTGTATAAATAAAACGCATGTGCCAAAGGATTCTGGAAGAAATTGTGTAATTGCTGAGAAATCAGCAAATAAGCACAGGATTCGGGTAGAGCGTCGGGCCCGACGCTCAAAGCAATAATTATACACTGTCCCACGTGCGCTTATCTGTGTTGGGGAAGTTCAGTCTGAACATTTTTCAGCGTAGATTTCAAGATTTCACAAAGTTCAGTTTATGTAACTGTACCAGATCTAGATCCTCGATGATATACTGACAATTAAGACTGGTTTTACAGACTTTCTCATGAAATCAGTGTTTACTGCAACTACTGGAATTTCTCTTTAAGTATTCTTCTGTATGTTTCTATTATAATCACTGTTGAAATTCATGGTGACCATGGATTTGTTTGGAAGCTTACAATTGCAACCAGCTGATGAAGTAATTCAGAAGGTGTAGACATGTAGGTCTCATGAAGACGAAAAGACAATCCTGTGTCTCAAGAAGACAAGGAGACACATAACTTGCATGTATCCCAGAAGTAGACCATGGCCCTGGCCAGGGAGGGAGATCTCTGAAACTCTGTGTAGTCTTAAAACTCTCCAGACGCTCAAGCACTTTTTATCCCCGACAAGGGTCTGTGCCAGAGAAATGAGAAGCAAGTGTTGTGCACGTGTGATTAATGAGTTGGTCTGCTGGGCTGTACAGACATGGAAACCGAAACATGGATCTCTAATTAAGCACACATGTATCATCAGTTTAGTATTGTGGTCGGTATTATAACGGCATATCAAATTACCATGGGGGTATCTGAGGCTTGTATTTCAGAGAGTATACTGGTGGGATATGTTTAGGTACACATAATTGTCATGCTCATACCTGCCTGTGTAGGAAAAATACAGAGGCACAAAGTTTGCGTGTCATTTTAAAGTACTTTTTGCATCTCCCGTATAAGCCAACAGATATTAGATAGACCCTACTTACACTTGTACATTGTAGAAGGATGATAAACTCTTGCAACAAAGAGCCAAATTTTCTTCAGGATATTTGCAGTGTGGAAGCAAATTATGTGAATTTTTATAGGGAGACAAAAAGAGTGAAGATTCTTCTCTATTTATAACAGCCTTTTTGCACACCCATAAAATATGAAAAAATTCACCTAGGGCCTGTTTCATAGGTTTATATTTCCAATTGGTCTAATGCCAATCCATCCAACTACCAATTTGTCTACTATCATTTGGTCTACCATCGGTTTTGTCCACTATCCACATGGTCTAACTGCCATTTTGTCTAATAACCAGTTGGTCCAATAGCCATTTTATAGTCTAATGTATATACCATTTGCTAATTGGACCAAGTGTTAATTGGGCGAAATGAATGAAAAGAAAGTGGATGAATAAAAAAAAATAGTGAATGGGTTACGCTATCAGTCCCCTTTAACAACAAGGCTGTGTAGGCCTATATACATGTATATTAAACTGTTTTGAGAAATGAAGTACAACTTTAGAATGTCATATTTATTTTACATCCGATTTTGATGAAATTTTCAGTGTCGTGCTAGTTAGATTTTTCTGTTTGCATTCAAGTCAACTTTTTGTTGGGTGTGAACTTGTCCTTTAAGGTTTCCATTGAAGTTAAAATGGCAAATTTACAATAGTTAATTATTTATGAAACTGGTCCCAGGTTCAGTAATGAGAATGCAAGAGATCATTTATTTTTATGCCTGGGGAGAGGGTCATTATCATTTTTATTTGAAAAGTCAGATCTGACAACTTTTTGTCAATTGTGATTGGCTGCGATGCTCTGTTACTATAGGACTGGTCGGATAAAACATCTTGACATATCCTTTCATAAAATGCTCTCCAGAATAATATGAATTTACAGGTACTATTTTTCATAGCCAGGCAAGTGTGAATATGCTTATTGCTTTTAAAATTTGAGTCATTGAGTGACATGAGGTTTAAAGAAAAAGAATAGTAAAATGTGATCCACCCTGATATCAAGTTTTTAAAGTGGAAAATTATGGGGAATAAGAAGGTGGAAGTTTAAGATATATCTGATTAAAAATATAGTAATGATTAATTTTTGAAGGTGTCACTTCCTGAAAAAATTTTTGCAAGACTTTTCCCTCTGTATATATACTGTACATGTAGGGCCTATATATTCACATGAAATAATTAACCAATAGGCAGTCATTTGCAGTCATTACATTAATGAACAACGACATCATCAACAAAAACAACAATAACAAGAAATGATAAATTATTCACATTTTTTACAACGGAATGAAGAGTTGAAGTACATGTATGAGTCATGGTTTCAAGGTTGAATTCCATAGGAAACCAAATGAGAAATGAATTTTTTACATGAGTGGGGGTTTTCTCCCTGTCCTTGGGCTGCCTGTTTCAGTTCAATGCACCTGCGTTGCACATGACTGGTGATTGAATTACATGTTTCTCCCTATGTGTCACACCTGCTGAGCTGCCAACATTTGGGATATGACTGATCATGTGTGGCTCTGCACTGGGAAATGGAACATTCATGTTTCTCGCTGAGCGTTGCGTGAACGCCCAGGATGATCGGTCGGTGAGAACCAGGTAAAATGTCTGGGTTTTCCTTGGGTCATTGCATCGTTTCCTGTTAGAAAATTTGCTTCCGTGGGGGAGCACACCTTTCTTGTTTATACCTGGTGTGGACTTGCCCTGTTCACACATAACGTGATTTTAATTGCATACGAATAAGATCATAAAATTCATGTTTCTCACTGAGCGTTGCGTGAACGCACAAGATGATTGTCTGTGAGAATGTCCAAGTTCTCTTCGGGTTATTACATCGTTTCCTGTCCATGCAGGAGCACACGGTTGTGTCCATGCTTACTTTCATTTAAACGACGTTTCAAAACGCCGATCGTAAACTCTCAAAAAGGTGCGTTTGTAAACGTCGATTGACCAGAATCAGGCTTTGTGGGGAAGTATTAACAGAACCACGATCGTAAACGTGTTTAAATGACGTCATTTGGTACATGCTTCCGGTGAGATGAAAATCCGCGGGCAAATACAGTCGTATTGCTCCATGGTCGCATGTTACCTCCACGTAATAACAAGGCGCGCCCAATTTGACCTCGCTTTCCTGCTCAACGAAAATTACGATGCGAAGCCAGCTGGAGATCGTGATTTTGCCTCTGAAAAGTTAAGCATAAATAGCACTCCCAGAAAAACGTTTATGATCAGCGTTCTGAATCGACGTTTGAAAACGCTGATTCTGTCCTCACAATGGAAGCATAAACACACCCTTATTCACCTAGGTCCCCTGTTCATAAAGACTTATATGCACAAATGCACAATACAAGCTTGCTCACAGCATCTATACCCTTCCCCTCACTCTCCTGAGTTTAGAATAACATATCCTTTTCCAGCCTAATACACTTTTGTGTGAATGCATCCATATCTCTCAGCTGGATGTGTTGTCTTGTGATCCCCATTACTGTATTTTTTCTACATGTAGGTCTAACTCTTTGCAAACTTTCAAACAGTACTGTTAAAGGAATCCACCAAAAGTGGATGAGAATTTGAATTTCTGAAGCACATTTTGTACTATGTCTTTGAGATGTTTTCCTTGGAGCTCAATCAGAAAATTGTAGGTAGGGGGCGAGTCCAGAGCCCCCACCCAGCACAGAACTCTCCGATGTACATTTCAGCCAGATGACTGGATGGAAGGTTCCAAGTTGTCTGGAAATGCCAGGGAATGAAGAGTTGAACTTGAATGCAAATAGGAATTAATGACTAGTGTAGAACTTTCTACATGTATGTTTTGAAGTGTGTACTTGAAATATTAGTCATTTCTCTAAATATACATGTATGTAAACAATGACCATTCCTAGTAGAGGCCATCCCTAAAAAAAATAAGAAAACCTCCGTCAATCATCCCATCAATTAGAATTCAGAAAATTACTCTACAAAAAAATAATTGAAGTATGGAAAATAGATTAATTTCTGACACATACATGTACTGACCTTAAATACACTTATGGTCAAGTCTTCAAGTCGTTGATAATATCTTATTATGTAAGTGTAAGGAGATAATGTATTAATAGGTAGTGACTCAGAGTGAGAGGTGAGAAGTGCCCTAGATTTACTGAAGGGCTGTGATTTTCTAATTTGAACCTGTATGATGTGCTTTCAATATGACATTGTGTACACTGCATCCTGAAACGATACTCCCAAACACAATTCTGTAAATTATGTTTGGACCCAAAGTGTAGGTTGGCCACCCCTCCATTGACATAAAATGAAATATAGTTTTCTTTTGATTTTTTATCTTGTAAAGATGTGATACTACCGTACAGTGACAGGTATTTGTCTGTAGTCGTCAGGAAATGAGAAAATATGTCCATCTGTCAGAGATCTTAAACTGACATTCTTCATAAGCTGCTGAAATCGTTGTGTCTAATTGGCTAAGATTGTCTTTGACAGTGATGATTTCTGAAGACACTTCATAAAATGCACCCATATTTATAAAAAAATATAAGATTTTAGTGGTACATGTAATATCAATAAAAGCCTCCTTCTGTGCAGTACAAGCACATGTAATATACATGCTATGATCACAATGAATTAAAAAAGGAAAAAATATATTGTTTTCTTTAAAAAAATCTAGTCCAATTATCAGATTTGTTGACCTTCTTGTTTAGAATGAAGTGATACTATCTTTGTTATATCAAATGTGGATGAGAGGAAATATACAATAGTATGGCATGCAGATGGTTAATTTCTCATCCTGTCTTCAATGGCAAATTTGAAATTGATCTACTCTTGCACAAGATTAGGCGTCATAATAACACAACAGGTGGGATAGCGCTATGAAAGGGCGCTTCGTGCTCTGACGGGTAATTGACTGACGTCATGTCGTCGGCCCACGTTCCTTTAAGGGCTGTCGGGTTCAAAATCCAGCAGAGAGGCACGATGCGATACTCCATGACATGACTAATCGTACCTCGTCGGGTGAGGGGACTCCCAGTTCCTGTCATTTTTCTCTCTTTTCTTCTGTAAATGCCTGGGAGTATTTTGGCTCGCCCACACCCCAAATTTAGAAGGCCTTGTTGGCGCACTGTCATCGGGGCGTCGGGCATATCTTGTTCGGTGCGGATTAATCCAAGCGTTAATCTCACTTGAGAAGTGTGCATGTAACTTTGGGCACTTTATCATCATCAGCATTCTGTGGCAGTTGTAACTTTGCTGGCCCCCCAAGTTCAAACTAATCAGACTTTGATGGGACCATGTTCATTAAGGCACCAATGATTAGCATCACTGGATTATCAAGCTGGATGACATAGCACGGAAGCCTCCGCAGGGACCGGGATCGGATGCTGGTCGGTGTGAATTCTTCAACCACGCTACAATAATTACCCAGCAATGTTAACGATTCTGGAATAATTACATCACCAACTGCCGATCGGCCAGCGCAGGCTCTGTTGTCTCTCAGCATCTGTGGCTGTTGATGATGCAGCTTTAGTTGGCAGAGTATTCCTATTCAGACCATGGCTTGGATATTCAGTGGAGATGGTACTGATGTACTCCCTTGGAGTTCCTTTGCTAGTTCGAGGCTGCGTATGATGGTCGTTATGTGCATGTGCTGCTGCGGTGCAAAACGCACCATGTTCAAGCAAAGAGACAGGGCCGCTTCCTTCGAGTACGTGTTTGATAGAAAACCGATGAGTAAACGTAAGTCAGCCTTTGTTTTGATAAATAATATATAAAAAGAGTTTTTGTTCTGTTCTAGAAGTGATATTGTGCCATCCTGTTTTTCTAAGTTCATTTTCTTTAATCGAAAAGGAAATAAAGATGACATTGGAATGAAAATAATTTTTTTGGGGGGATTTGGATTTTGATAAACACTCATATCTCGCTGTGTAGGCTATATTTGCGAATAAAATTTACATACATATTAAAGCGGCAATTAATGTAAAATGTCATCTATTCACATCCTTACAAACAAATTCAATACAGGGAATAATTTTGCTTTACAAATTTGAATAGCATTTTTGGTCATACCTGTATGAAAGAGAAAAGCTCTCAACTAAAAGTAATGTACAGTCCTATGTAAAAAATATGCTATACAAAAGACTTTATGCATAGCAGTCTTTTAAAAATGTGGAGCAAATTGCGATGCAATACCAGGAAAATTATTCCCTGCAATATCACCCTTTGTGACATTTGTACAGCTGAATATGTATTGTCTGCTTTCCCACCTCAATAATAAGTTAGAAGGGGGATATGGGTGGGGTAGCACTCAAAATAATTCATCTGTTTCCATATGCTTTCTGTGTACAACATGTACATGTACATCTTACCCCTGTACAAGTGAAAATCCTATAAAACATGCTCCTTCTCAAGGAACTTTATAAGTTTATATTGCCTGAAAATCCAGACTAATAGAGAAAATGATATTTAAACTTTATGCAAATGAGTATAAACTGATTATGCATTATGCATTATTTTTGCCACTCCTTTCAAAAGGACTTATTAGGATTCTACCTTTTTTCATTGTTAGCTATTCTTTACACCTTTTACTTGCATCTATTGCATCTAATGCAGGAAAACTGAATAAGTACCCTTTAATGCATGGATTTTTTTTAATGAGAAAGTACTGATATTTATACAGTTTTGCTCATCCCCCCAAAAAATTGCTTTGCAATTATGCACATTTAATGCAACCAGATAGTTGGTGATATTCAGGGAATAATCAAATTAAGTTCCACATTGTGGTCACACATAATGATACATGTACATGTGGTTGAGTGCCCCCCCCCCCCGAAATGAGGCCAGGGATGCAATCGCCAGACACGATCATCTACTTGTGAAAATCTGACCAAATTGTACATCCCTGTTTTATCCCTCAATAACTTCCTAATTCTGGTACAACATCCCACTTTTCATTTCCTCTGTCATAGGGATCTTTCCCTTTAATTATAATACTCTTCTCTTTTTTTCTTTAAATTTTCTTTTCTCTGTTGATACTGTTCCCCTATTCCTCTTTATTCTGTCACAAATGATTTCCTTAGTGTTCATGTAGGCCTACATGTACATATAGTCATGTAAATAGAAAAAAAAATATCTCTAGATCTCTCTCACGCCCCCACTGTCTTCCCCCACACACTGTGTTGGAGACCTTCTGACCTGAGAGGAAAGAACATAATTTTTTTGTGCCATTCCAATCTTTTTAAATGAATATCTTATTTCTCTTGATGATATTACATGTATTATCACACATTCCTATGGAAAATAATATTCAATATGAATTTCTTGGCAAAATCCTCCTTTTTTTTACGCTCGTCCTAGACGGGCATATTATGGTATTACGCTCGGTGTCCGTCCGTCCGTCTGTCTGTCCGTTAACTTTTTCCTTTTAAATGCGATAACTTCAGTTTAACTTAACTTAGGCTCATATAATTTGGTGTGTATGATACTAGCATGGATCCCAGGAAGCCTATTGATTTTGAGGTCAAAAGGTCAAAGGTCAAGGTCACAGTGACATGTTTACATCTTACCCGTCTGCAGTCCTTGTAAACGCTATAACTTCAGTTTAACTTAACATAGGCTCATATAATTTGGTGTGTATGATACTAGCATGGATCCCAGGAAGTTTATTGATTTTGAGGTCAAAAGGTCTAAGGTCAAGGTCACAGTGACATATTTTCATCTTACCCTTCTGTAGTCCTTGTAAACGCTAAAACTTTAGTTTAAGTTAACCTAGGCTCATATATAATTTGGTATGTATGATACTAGCATGGATCACAGGAAGCCTATTGATTTTGAGGTCAAAGGTCAAGGTCATAGTGACATGTTTTCATCTTACCCTTCTGCAGTCCTTGTAAACGCGATAACTTCAGTTTAACGTAACGTAGGCTCATGTAATTTGGTGTGTTTGATACTAGCATGGATCCAAGGAAGCCTATTGATTTTGAGGTCAAAAGGTCAAAGGTCAAGGTCACAGTGACATGTTTACATCTTACCATTCTGCAGTCCTTGTAAATGCGATAACTTCAGTTTAATTTAAGCTAGGCTCAAATAATTTGGTGTGTATGATACTAGCATGGATCCCAGGAAGCTTATTGGTTTTGAGTTCAAAAGGTCAAAGGTCAAGGTCACAGTGATATGTTTCCATCTTACCCTTCTGAAGTCCTTGTATTAAAACGCTATAACTTCATTTTAACTTAACCTAGGCTAATATAATTTGGTTTGTATGATAATAGCATGGATCCCAGGAAGCCTATTGATTTTGAAGTCAAAAGTTAAAAGGTCAAGGTCACAGTGATATGTTTTCATCATACCTTCTGAAGTCCTTGTAAACGCGATAACTTTAGTTTAACTTAACCTAGGCTCATATAATTTGGTTTGTATGATACTAGCATGGATCCCAGGAAGCCTCTTGATTTTGAGGTCAAAAGGTCAAGATCACACCCTTCTGAAGTCCTTGTAAACGCAATAGTTGAACTTAACCTAGGCTCATAATTTGGTGTGTATGATACTCGCATAGATTTAAGCAATTCTATTGATTTTGAGGTCAGAAGGTCAAAGGTGAAGTCATCCCCTTCCACTTTGCTTGCTTGACCAATAACTCCATTTTCCATGTTACAGGCGGGTGTATTATGTGCTCGCCTTAGCGACACTCTTGTTTTCATTTAAATGCTAAATCTTGCAGGCCTAATGTATTGCATCATTTTCAATTTGTATTTACTTGTCCATCTTCGAATAAATATTTAATAGACTTTAAATGCTCCCCCTTAATTGAAAAGAAACATTGATGTTAATTAATTTTCTGATTATGATATTTCAAAACTTTAGAGGAAGGGGGGGGGGAGGGGGTCTTTGATTAGCATTTGAGTTTCTCCAGTGTGTAATCAGTGATAAAATATTTTGATGTACAGTATTTTTTTTTACTTTATTCTTCCCAAAGTTACATGTAAAGCCTACAAATGTATTAGATCAGACCCTGTAATCCCTGTGTCATTTGAATTGCATCCCTAACCATACATCATCCCTCTTCATTGTCTTTCAAACGTGCAATGCATATCGTCATAAACTTGATTGCATTTCAAACTGGACATAACACTTTGCAAAGTCCAACACCTCCCATCTTATAGTCTCAAGACAGAGACCCAGTTTGACTTTTAATCACATTCTCATGCAGTCTGAAGTTTAGCCTAATTCTGAAACATCTTGCTGCATGGACCATCTGCGGCACAGCACAGCTTCAATTGCATAGTCTTGGCGCAGACCCTCTTTGAGCACTTGTAAAGATTATAACTATGCGGGGTTTTGAGTTGTATAACTGATTAGTGTCTGTGAAGGCAGACTAGTATGGTGAAGAACTTTCCCCTCTGGCCTCATTATTACATTGACATCTATCCCTATCTGTGTAATCACTTAACATGTTTGCATCGTGAGCCAGTCGTCATTATAGACCTGTTGTATGATGAAAACGTGTGATAGAAACCAAAGGATATATTATCTGCTTGCACCAGAGTATAAGAAATATAAAGCAAGCATCATCAGTTTCAAATGTCCTCATCTACCTACATGTACTTGTGTTGGAACCTGTTCAAAAGTATTTGCACAATTAAAGCTAAACAAGTCCAGATATATTGGGGAAAACACTTGTCCTCTTTAAAGGGCAAGTTTACCTCGGCAAAAGTTTGATTTGAATAAAAATAAAAAAATCTATCAAGCTTGACACTGAAATTTTCAAATTAAATCAAATCGAAATTGGATGGAAAAGAAAGAAAATTAATAAATTATAAATTTTGCTGAATTTCACCTGGTTGATCTGCAAATGAGGGAACTGATCACCCACTCACTATTTCTTTTGTATTTCATTTCTCTCATTAGCATTTTGGAAAAAAATAGCTTGCCTTATTACTTTCTGATTTTGAAGGGGGTGAGTTTCCCCCTTTAATTCCAGAAATATGCAATTTATGCAGTTTTATATTTGAAAATATTGACACAAACATTAAAATTTGAATCCGAATCACATAAATCAATGAAGGGACTCAGTATATCGTTTATTTTTGTTTTCTCTCCTTGAAACAGATGAACCATCATAGACTAAAATAGTAATATTGCACCAAGAACATTTATCAATGAATAGATTAAATAATTTGACGTTGTTCCTTTTGTTTTGGTTTTCTCTCCTCACGTGTATGTGCAGATGAACCATCAGAGACTCAAATAGTAAATGATACTACGCAAGGGGGGTGTTTCACAAAGATTTAAATATGACGTAGAGTCGCACTTATAGCATGCCTAGTTGTGTGCGATATTTAAGGCATGATCACATTGGTCACATCTGAGTATCAATCAATAAGATTGCGCATTGCGTACATGTATCATTTACAGCATTTAAGTGCAACTTTGAGTCATCTTTTTGAATCACCCACCCCCCCCCCCCCGGCCCGGAACACTTATCAATGAATAGATTCAATAAATTTGATGTTACTTTTATTTTTGTTTTCTCAGATGAACCATCAGAGACCAAAATAGTAAATGATATTACTCCAGGAACAGACCAACCTATTGACAAACTCAAGTACCATACAGAGGTAATATATAATAATGATCATCAATATATCATCATTATAATGGTAGTGACAATAATGATTATAACAATACTATTAAAGTATGAAATAGTGATAGTTTTGGTGATTTAAGGTAGTAGTAGTAGTAGTAGTAGTGATAGTTTTGGTGATTTAAGGTAGTAGTAGTAGTAGTAGTAGTAGTAGTAGTAGTAGTAGTAGTAATAATAATGATAATAATAATGATGATGGTGATGATGGTGGTGGTGGTGGTGGTGGTGATGGTGATGATGGTGATGGTGATGATGATGATGATGATGATGATGATGATGATGATGATGATGATGATGATGATGATGATGATGATGATGATGATGATGATGATGATGATGATGATGATGATGATGATGATAATAATAATTAGCTTGAGTAGGGGGGCACAAAATATGGGATGGCACCAAAAAAAAATTGAAAAAAATTATTTCAAGTATAAATTTGATAAACAGTAATAGAAGTTAAATTGACATCAATTGGTGGGATAGGGTTTAATTTCTTAACCCCCCCCCCCCACTCTCCCAGGTTCTGATGTTTATAAATACACCACTGTTAATCATGTGTCATATTTGTATATTTTATTACCAACAGGTTATAGAGTCCCTTTTAGAAACTGAAAAGCAGCTCACTTCAGAATTACAGACGTTAATATCAACATACCTCAGACCACTGGAATCCGCAAATGTGTAAGTATACTCGCATTTCATGGGGATCTGCGACAAGCAATTCTTCCATGAAGCTGTATCATAAAAAAGGGTCATGAAATTAAAAGGTGTGTTATTAATGAAATAAAAAGCCCGAGAAGTAAACATTGAATGTACAAAACATAAATGAAAAACAATGGAAATAATATGAAAGTAAAAACAAAATTTTACATACATCAGGGGCCCGTAATACAAAGCTTAGCGATGAATAGCAAATATGAAAGAACACTTCTGATTGTTTCCTAGTTGGCACTTTGAACCAAATGCGCATGAAACATTGATTTTGATTGGTCTATCGATTTAGCGATTGATCACTAATCTTTGTGTTACGGACCCCTAATTGCAAAATATTGTCATGTGATACGCCTCTGAAACTACAGCAAAAAACAACCAAACAAAAACATATAAAGAAAATAAGAGATTCTTTGAATTACATTCATAATATTTTAGTGAATGGTTTTCATAAAGGTGGGAGAATGCTGTGGTCTTTCCCTCCTAATGTTAATATCTGGTGATGCACACTGTTGTTTACAAAGCAACACTCTAATGTTACTGAACATCAGACCAAAGACAAAATGAAAGAAGAAATCTGTTTTATTTATAGAATTGCTTGTATGAGGAAATAATAGAGTGCAGCAGAGGGTGGAAGGATGATCAAAAGGGACAAAATAAAGAGGAACTTAGAATTTATTTTTTTCTGGTTTTGAAAATTTCCATTTATGGAAAAAAAATCTTGTCAGAGTATGTATTCTTAATTATAAAAGTAATTGATAATGATTGATAATTATATACTGTAGGCATGGCTCAGAAATGACCAGCTTGATCTTGTGCAAATGTTAATACTTTGTTCTTTTAACCCTAATAAGGCCAAATTTTCGTAGGCATTAGAATAGCCCAGTCTTTTAGGGTTAACACATAGCAAGAAATAGCAAAGAATAGCAAGAAATTCTGTTTATTTTGATACAAAGTGCAAATCCCCCAAGTTGAAACCGAGAGCAAGTGAACAATAAATATGAGGGTTATATGAAAGTGCTATAATATTATAATGTAGAACTACATGTACTTCCTTATCCTATTATATTTACTCTCTTTGTAGTGAAAATTACTTCCTTTTCAGACACACAAATGTAAGGTATGATTGTGGTTAGTATGGTCAGCGTGGAGAGAGTCATGTGTGTGCATAATATGCTCATATATTTCATTTTCTTATGTGTGTGTCAGGCCTGGGCCTCGTCTTACAAAGAGGTACGGTTTATCCAATCAATCGGAACTCTATGGAAATCCATCAGTGTCATAATTTTTCTACATACAATTTTCAAAATGTCCTCAGTAAACAAAGGCGAACGCACCAAATTGTCAAGAAAACAATGAATTTAGGTAATTTACGTCATATCTAGAAAACATTTTGAACATTCATGCATCTTAAATGTTGACGTTGCTGGCCGTCCATAGTTGTGATTGATCAGATCAATCGCAACTCTTTGTAAGACTGGCCCCTGGAGTGATTGTGGTGCTTGTGGTGGTGGTTGGAATGGGGAGGGGGTGATGATCTCTTAATGAAATATACCTACATATCTTGATTGAATTTGTGTTACTTGTCATTGTTTTCCAATATCTAGGCATACAATATATAAAAAAACTTAAAAATTAAATATAAAGAGTCTTGTATTTTGTAATATTAGCTCTAGACACAATCTCTTTAATACATTTTGCCCCATTTAATAATGATAAAATCAAGAAATCATATTATTAATGAGGGCACTATGACTTCAAAGAGACCATAATTGAATAGAATGCTTAATGAATATTGTGATATACAGTATGATGGATATTAAAATGTGAAAAGGAATTTCCTGGTTATAAATGCAGATTAAAGACCCCATTCTTGCATGAACAACAGACAATATAAACACTGTTTCTGTACTAGAGATAATATCGGGAAATCAAGCATGAAAATTACAGAGACGTCACAAACTGATATGGTAAAGATGGCTGCGTCAGTTCACAGATAGCAAATTCTTTTTGTGCTAGTCTTGTGTGAAGACCCACTTGTTGATCAAATGTTCGATCAGGGTCTGTGTCTGTAGACTACATGTAGTTGGGAGGGGGGTATTTATTTTCGACCAACACATTCACACTTTACTATAAACCTGAAGTTAATAGCTGATTATTTCCCCATGTGGAATTGACATTTTCCTATCCTATAAATCTACTAATCATTTGGAAACCCCTTTGAACGCATTAATAAGTGGGATTAAGAGCGAGATTATGTGGGTTTGTATTATTCAGTTCACAGATTAGGGGCATTTTGTCATTAGCATCATTAATTCTGGGCATTAATTTTGAGGGATTTAATGGACTCATTACCAATGCCATGCATAAAATTCCATTTATTACTGCAAATTATTGAACTGGAAGTATAATGATTAATATAATCTATATAATGAAGCCAATTGTAATGGTCTGTCATAGGTATTTGCTTCATTATAACTGAGGAAAATGAAACATTTTGGTGTAAAGGTGATTGAGTTACCTTTTTTTATAATAAAAAATTGTATAAACATTTGAGTTTGTATGGTTGTAGATTGGAAACAACAATCTGGTCATCGTGAAATATTCTTAAGTGGTGAAAAATCTGATCCAATTTTAAAAAATTATATCATTCTGTTTTACTTTCTGTATTTTCTATAGGTTGTTATGATTCCCTTGTTTTAGGTTGTAGAAGAATTAATTTTGATTTTGTTTTAAATATTTTTACTTAAATACTCGGTTTCCCTATGTCTGACAGTGAATGATTTACAGAGTAAGCAAATTCAATTGGTTTTGAAATGATGATGATTATGATGATGAGGATAAAGATGAGGATAAAGATAATGTCTAAGATTATGAAGTAGATGATGAGGAGGAGGGTGAGGTTGATGATGGTGGTGATGTTGATGATGATGATGATGATGATGATGATGATGGTGATGGTGGTGGTGGTGCCGTAGTGGTAGTGGTGGTGGTGGTGGTGATGATGATGATGATGATGATGATGATGAGGATAGTGATTATGAAGATTATGAATAAGATGAGGAGGAGTAGGGGGTGGAGGATGAGGTTGATGATGGTGGTGGTGATGATGTTGATGATGATGATGATGATGATGGCGATTATGATAATGCTGATAATGATAATATTGATAGTAATGAATGTCCAACCAGAAATTATTAAATATGTACATGTAGACTATAAAATTGTTCTTTGATACATGTATGTACATGCATTTATCTTTAATATTTTTTCTTTGTCTTTATCTCTTTCTCCACTTTCATATGATGTCTCTTCATCCTCACATCTATCTATCTATCTCTCTTGGTCTCTCTTTCTCTTCTCTCTCTCTGCCTCTGTGTCTCTCTATATCTGTATACAGCCTCACATTACAAGATTGGTCAGCGTTATGCAGCAATCTAGACGATATCCTCAGCTTCCAAATAAACCTCACAAAATCAATAGAAGAAGCTGGAAGGTAAGTGTCACATTTAAATGGAATCTTTGGCCCGAATTCACAAAGGTGGTTTTGAAAACCCATGGTTTATGCAGATTTCCTGTATAAATTATGCTTAATTTATCGCTTATCGGGCGCGTGTCTAAAACATGTCCAATGCTGATGCGCGCTTTTGTCACAGTGCACCAAATTGATGCCTATTACCATGGTTAGATACGCTATTTTATTCATGAGTCCACTGTATGAAGAGTGGACTCATTATTCAAAACAGTGGACTCATGAATAAAATATCGTGGATAACCACGGCAACGGGCGTCAATTTGGCGCACTGTGACAAAAGCGTGCGTCAGCATTGGACATTTTTTTAAAAATATGCGGTAAAAAAAAGCGTAATTTATACAGGAAATCTGCATAAACCATGGACTCATCCGTGGGTTTTCATAACCACCTTTGTGAATTTGGGCCATGAAGTTTCAGGAAGATGTTTCTCAAAGAGTCTGATGTAACATAGAGTCATGCTTAGAGTGTGTTCAGTGTCGGTTTCCAAATTTAAACGGCAACATGAATCATGATTGAAAACGTGATTACAAAACGCAGTTATCATGAGAAACAAAGGGTGTGTTCAATGTCCTCCACTCCTGGTTGTAAACGTAAACGTCTTTCAAATCATGATTCAGACGAAAATTTAAACGTCGAAAAAGATGCATTCGTAACGCCGAGTTTCATTATTGAATACACTGTAAGCGCCCTCCAAGCATGGCTTGACCGATGCATTGATGCGTTTGATACTGCTCACAGTTGGGACTTTAAGTATAACTTGCCAAGTGTTCTTAATTAATAGAAATATTCCTACTTTGGGGAAAAGAAAACAAATGCATTTTTTACATTTGTATTCCTATTTCTGTGATTTATGATCTGAAGTGTTGGAAAGGAAATATAAAATTTTTCCTATTTTTGTAAATTTCGTAGTAATTTGTTCCAAAACGTGGCTGTCAGGTTTGGCAGGTATGCTTTTGCCAAGTCTTTGTGAAACAGCCGTAGTTATGGTAACAATCACAAAGCTATTTTTGAACAGAATCCAACTATCACCCAAGTTTTAAATGTATATTGAATAACCTTGTTGTGCCAAACGATTTCTTTTAAAAATATTATGAGTAATTACTCAGTATTTGACAAGATAGCACATGGCAATCTACCAGTTGATATGCTTTTTTACAGCAATGATAATGCACGTGCCCACATGTGCTTATCTGTGCTGTCTATCTCCAGCACATTTGGTTTTCAGCCTACATGTAGATATAATTATTTCACAGTGTTTGCTTTATAGACAATGATATGGTAACAGACAGCTTTGACTTTTAAAGACTTTCTGTGAATTTTTTTTGTCCCATTTTATCAAGCTTTAATTTCGTGTTAGCCGAACCTGAATATACATTAAAAATGCAAATATATAAAAGAAAATCATTTATTTTCTGAAACCAATATTGCGCAAAAGCAAAACTTCATTTTTGTGTGCACTTTTTTCAGTACGAGTCAGGATGTCTCATATTATGAGTTTTAATAACAAGAGCTTAGCTCTTTTTCTGGGTTTGAATGTAATGGAAAGAACTGTCCCAAATCACTGAGAAAGGTTGTATAATAATGATAATAATAGCAATAATAAAAAACAGTTCGTATACAGTATAGTGCGTACCACATTATAATATAACATCTCTATGTGTTTTGAAAGGACTTTGATATTATTACCTGGCATTAGCCTGGCGGCCTTACAGCACACAAGTATTTTAAGGAATTAATCCCTGCCAGGTACCCATTCACCTCACGTGGGTTGAGTGCAGCACTTTGTTGATGGATTTCTTGCTGAAGGAATTTACGCCACAGGTGGGATTTAAACCAATGACCCTCTGTTCAAAGTCCGGAGACCAATCCACATTGTGCGTCAAAGAATTTTGTTTGCTTTACGGTTATGGAATAGTTTTGCCAAGAGTCACATTTCTTGCACATAAAAGCATTACAGTTCAACCATTTCAGCTAGCATTCTTATGTAGCATTTGAAGAGCAATCCTTTATGTTGGACCATTTTTTCATAAACAAAAATGTGAAAGGTCGTAATATTTTTCAGCTATCCCACAACTACTCTTTGAGCAATCCCTTTTAATACTAAAGATTGATAAGGCCATGAATAGTTAACTTTTTGAGGCAATTTAAGCAAAAAACAGTTGTCATCGCTTTATACTACCTCAAAATCTATTTTTATTTGATTCAGTAAATTTTTAGATGACCATTTACATTACTTATATTCTAAATTATTTGCTGCTAATTCTTGGCTTTAACCCTAATTCTCCCGGGGGGGGGGCCATAATGGCCCCCCCCTCGACAATTTTCGCGATATATCCGCTGCGCAAATTTTTTTGACCTCGCCGCTCACTGACTTTTTACTTTCAAGTCTCGCGCAAATTTTGAGACCAAATTTGTGACGACCGGATACGCGGTTACGACATTACGCAACATTATGTAAGTGCATGTCAGACCCAAAATTGCTCACAAACGTGATTTCATGTACAAATCCAATGCAAATTGTGTATTTAGCCAAAATTCATAAATGTATCATTATTTCTACTTTTACTGATTGAATTTAATTAATTTTGCCTTGCTTATGATCAGAATTAAGTCTGGAACGATTTCCATTGAAAAAACAATAAAAAAACAAAAAGTAAAAAAAACAAGGAAATACATAAGAAATTCATAAAACAATAAAATACATAAGAAATAGATTTCCAAACTGAAGTTTTTTTTAATTGCGATTGTTAAGAATGCTACAAAGAATATTTTAACCAAAAATTAGCATTCTAGGAGCTTTATTTAGTGAATTAGAGCAAAAAGTATGATTTATGCATAAATTAGCATAATTAATTCATATAAAATAAAATCTCATTATTTTGGAAAATTTTACCATACAGCCTTGTAGATTACATCGCACACAACCAGCGTGCAAATTTTTGCGTCGCTCGAGCGATCAGCGGCCGAGATCTTAAGGGGGGGCCATAATGGCCCCCCCCCCCCCCGGGAATGACAAGAATCAAAATACCCCGGGAGATTGAGGGTTAAGTGCTGGTTTAGTTGGTGTCTTTTTAAAAGAGGGGCTAAAATAGGAAGCTTAATTTCAGGCAGAAATCACAGTCACAAAGCCGTGTAATTAGCCAAAAAGAAACAAAACACCATCGAAGAATTACTCATGGAAACCCAATGACAACATATCTTTCAAAGAAGTGTCCGTTACTGCAGAAGGTTCTATCAAAAGCCCTGGAAGAGGGCTGTGGAACAGATTATAGTTGGGAGAACTTGATACCAATGTCTCGTTGGCCTGTTTTCATTGATATCTAGGACAATTTAGGAAAGAGGAAATAAAGAATTGAAACAAAATTGTCTTTTTAACTGTCTCGTTGTATACTGGAAGGGAAGCAAGCATCTAGATTCTTGCATCTTGATAGTTTCTACTTGATAGTTTCTACTCGATATACATGTAGGAGGACCCTGTACACAAGTTTGATATTTAGGACAATTTTAACAAAGAGAAAATAAAGAACTAAAGCAAAACTTTCTTTCTCTCTGTGTGGTACGTGCAACAACACAGAGAGAAAGAAGGTTTTGTAGACTTGAAGGAAAGCATTCAGGTGGATATTTTGATATTTTAGACCATTTAGGAAAAAAAGAAAATAAAGAAGGAAAGTAATTTTTTGTCATCTTTTTTACAGACTAGAAGGAAAGCACAGGCGGATAGGTGCTTGTTTCATGAAAGTTTCAACTCAATATAGGACCCTGTACTCAACCTACTGTGCAAACCATCCAAAAGCTGTAGCAGTATTAACGGATCACAGGTGAGTTGAAGATTTCAATTCAAGTCAATTCATTTTTCTTATCATAAAACAAGCTAAATATTATAAACACTACAAACATGGCACATACATGTATCAATTATTAACAAACAGTAACAGAAATAAAGTACATGTATATGGGACGGTAGCAGCCAAAGGGGAGTGAACTTTATCTACAGCTGTCCCAGAGATCTAAAATAGTAATCATCAAGCTGGATCTTTTGACCTACTGGAATCTTGCAGACCTGTAGAAAACCTGACAGAATTCTGGAGTTCAGTGAATAGGGACTGGCACTTCAAAGGACCAGGGGGGGGGGGTGTTTCATCACCATTTCATCTGACTACTTTCCTCAATTTTGATTGGCTGAGAAGCTGAGTTCCTATGTTAACTTTTGGATAAAACAAGACTAGTCAAATTTAACGTCTGACAAGTCCTTTCAATAAAAACCTTCCTGTTACCATGGGAAAGAATACAGTAGCAAGGATCGTGTAGAAGTCTTGGGTTTTGTTACAGAAAGATTAGCATTTTAACCCTTAACCACGATTTGATAAAATACAAAGAAATAAGCTGCTGTGTGACATCCTTAGCTTCCTAATTTGCATATCAGTTAGGATGTTTACATTACTGTTTTGTGATAATGATAATACACCCACAGTGTAGTGATTGTCAGATTTTTCTCAGATATGTCCAGTTGACTGGTTGTGGTGTATTTGCCTTTTATTGTACACAGTGTATATGGAAAATATGTGCATTATATTTTGTCAACAAGATTTTATTTACTTTGCGTAATGCTGGAAAGAATGGGAGGCAAGCACTATTTGAAAAAAAAAACCCAAACAAAACAAACATGTAAAGTTGTTTTAATCATTTAATAAGTACATTCAGGCCTTTCCTAGTGCATCTGATGGTACTTTCAATAGGAAATAAAGTGCAATCAAATACAATGTCATCTTGTCGAAAAATAGAGCAGACTTTAAGTGTAAATAATCTAATCTCCTCTCATAGCTTGCTGTATGCACAATCTATTTTCCACTGCATGTGCAAAAGAATTTCTGTGGTACAGGTATGTGCTAACATACTAAAATGTAATGTAAATTTGATAAATTCATATTTGCTTTGTATATTCATAATACAGACATTGATTAAAAGTCAAATAAGTAAATCATCTTTTGAAATGATCTGTATAAATGTATATTTGTTAATATTCAAACCATTCATGAATGATTGATTGTCAAGAGATCTTTAGTCTTGTGAAGATTAATCATTCATCATGATCAATCATTTGCTGACTACAATTTAAAGTCTATTAAAAGTAAATATTACACAGTATGGATCAATATTTGTTGAGGCATATGTCGTATTCAAGATCTAATGTTTGATATGACATTTTCAAAGTCTCTGGATCAAATTTTCTTGAGCTGTTGATACCCGGAAGTCAAATTCTAATCTGCCATTTGCAAATTAACAGTAATCAAACCCTGCATTGATTATTTTATTTTGAGTTAATATCATTGATGTAAACCATTTTTGCTTAGGAGGAACAAAGTTCTGGTAAAGAAAAAAAAAATTGAACATTGAGGCATATGTTTGGCTATTTTATTGAAGAAGTGTTTTTTTAGAACATCTTGAAAAGTATTAACTTCTAGAGTTTCAAAAAAGGTGTATGAAGTCCTTTTTTTTTTGGGGGGGGGGTTATATTCCTCATTCATTTCCCCTCCTCCCTGGTCCAATCATATGATGTGAAATTTATTTTCCTATTTTTGTTTTTGTTGTTGTTGATATCTATATTTCAGTCATATTGAGCGTAAGATTATGATGATATTTAACATTCTTTATATTGTCTATGTCATCCCGGTAGAGCATGATTATTATTTTTTCCCCTAAGATTTACACATAGTGATGATAAATTGCATGATATGAAAAATAACTTGAAGATACCCGGAACCCCTCCCCCAAAAAACGAATGAAAAAAGAAAGAGTGGTAATAAAAATCAAGCCTGTATGATCAGACAAGGTTGTAATATAAACATAATTTTATATTCATGGGTAGGTCATAAAGTTGATTTTTTTTTCTCTTATATCATTCATCTTGAGCTTCATAATACCCAGTCCCTATGGGCACTGCATGAAAGATTATGAGTTAACAAATATTTCTGTTTGTCTCTATGTAAATTCTTTTTAGTGATGAACTAAGTAGATTTATGGAAATTAAAGGTGCCCCCAGCCCCGGGATCATGTTTTTAACGACGGGACTAAGCAGCCCTTTCAGAAAGATGGAAAAGTACACCGCAGTCCTCAAAGAACTTGAGAGACATTTACCGGTAAGAATTTTATATTACAACCTTTTGTATTGGAATGTTGTAGTCTATGAAGTAAACTAGACATTTTACATGTTACACTTTCAATTTGCTATTTATTCGTAAAATCTATTCTAATATAGTGAAATATTTTCCTTACATTTTATTTCTGATTATTCTCATAAATTTTTATATAAATGTGAGACATTAATAAATATTTTGGAAAATACAAATTAAAATAATTTCAATATTTTTCTTAAAAAGCTATGAGATTTAAATTTAAATGAAGAGACAGTTTTCCAATATCTCAAATTTCTTAAAGTTCTGCATTGTTAAAAGAGGCTCATTATAAAACAACCAACGATAAGAAGAAACATAAATACCCGTGCCCTGTTGCATAAAAGTTACCATTATGGTAACTTGTCTGGAATTTTTTATTTTGATTGGTTGGTGATCAATGTTACCATGGTACCATAGTTACCATTGGATGGCAAAGTTACCATAACTTCTATGCAACGGGGCCCTGGTAGATGCTTCATTAAAGCTGTTTGTAAGTTATTAGCGACTTTACAAATAACTGGTGATCCTTTCTTTGGAGTTAAATAAACACCACTACAAAGTTTGGGTATATCATTTAGCACAAGAAAGGATCCCAGTCGTGTGGAACATCATTCATAACTAAGAGCCTTATAAGACACCCACCTGGTGGGTGTTTCATAAAGCTTTTGTAAGTTAAGAGCGACTTTAAGAACGACTGGTGATACTTTCTTGTGGTAAATGATATATTCATTGGTGATGGTTAAGCGCGTATGAAAGGTTCACCAGTCGTTCTTAAAGTCGCTCTTACAAACAGCTTTATGAAACGGCCCCCTGTTCTCATTTTCTTTTCACTTGCTTATTTTTTTTCTTTCTATTTAGGCTGGTCATCCAGATAAAATTGATATGTCAACAGCCATCTCAGTCTATAAAGAAATTGCTGTGAGTATATTTAGCTCTGTCTCAGTCTCAGCTAAACAGTACCAGCAGTCAAATACAGTGGTGCTAAAAAGTTAGTGAACCCCCCACAAAATGAACATATTTAGAAGTGTTCAAGTTCTGCCATCTTTTTAGATGTTTAATTGTGAAGTTAGGTGATAGAATATTACTTGTACATTCAATAAAGTTTGTTTCTCTGGGCTCGCCGGACATTGTGATGTTGTTGTCTACGTTCAACACTCAGCGTGAAGTGGCACATTTAAAAAAAACTATTTTGCACCACTGTATCTCTTTGGGGGTAGGGGGTGAGGATTACTTACATCACTGTGCTGGTGTTCAACTTTTATATTTGTAAGATTTGATTTTGTAACATATTTCAGATAATGCAGTATTTTTGTGACAGAGAGAAGGCATTACAAGCCTATCTTCTTATAGCAGTTGATTTCATTTTTAACATTTGATTCCTTGGTCTAAATCAAGGTTTCTTAGTTTTAAAAAAATGTATATTATTTTTTGCAAAACGATTATATTTGTGCTTTTATTGAAATTGAATTATGTTTGTGTAATGTTGGATATGGAAGAAGAAATAATAATAAATTTCATAAAAATTTGTGGAGTATTATAATAATCATGGGCAATATTCATCATTTCAATATAGAAGGACTACCAATTTTTGTTCATGATAAAAAATGTTGTTATTTATATACTTGCATGTGTAAATAAGGCTCTAACTCTGTCAATTCCCCCTTTCTCTCTGTCTCTATCTGTCTCTTCATGCCTTTCTGTCTGTCTTTCTTATCTCTTTCATTTTCTCCCTCATCTCTCCCACTCTTTCTCCTTCTCTCTGTGTCTCTTCTCTCATGTACAGACATATTGCCAAGCAATGAGGAAACGGAAGGAGATTGAACTTGATATCTTTACTGGTCCTATCCAAGGCTGGGAAGGAGAAGTATGTACAACATTCAATTAATTATGTTATCTGACATCATCCAGGAGTAGTATATAGGTCCTGAGCTCACACTTTCTAAAGTTGCCATGGTAAATTGGCTTTAATCTTGCAGGCATTTGAAACAACGAAATGATAAGGATGTGGTAGGATCTTTGTACAAGTGAAGTGAAAATCCCCTTGGCACTGTAACTCAGATTATCTTATCCAGTGTTCCAGCTAGGCCCATTTTAGTGGTGGTCGCTATTTCACAGCATTACAGAGGTTTTTTTTCAGGCCGAGTTAGTGGTCTTAAAGCCAAAAGTGAAGGAACGTCAATGTAACAACAATCTGACATTAGCAAATCTTTGAAAATAAACTAATAGTAATCAAATATAAGAATACTAAATAGGTTCATTATTGCGGACTGAAATAATCGCTAGAGGGTATTCATTTGTAAATTATGCAAATAAAACAAGATTAAAGATGGAAATGAACCCAAGTGTAATCCCTCTTTGCAAGGATTTGGTTTTGAAACACTTTTCATTTGAAATTCATTAGTGGTGGACGGAAGCAGTGTTTTTCATGATGAGTGGTGGTCAGAAATCTGTGCCGGTTGGGCCAACCACTGCTGTCCTCTTTAGCTATAATGCTGCTCTCATTATCTTATCATCTGTCCAGGAAATTCATCACTTAGGTGAGGTGATAGAGATGACACAGGGTGCCGTTTACATCGATGGAGCCAAATGTGAAAGGTTCTTCCTTGTCTTCCATCAATGTCTCATCATGCTGTCTCCAACACCAGGAATGAATGGCTTTATCTTCTTGGTAAGATACAATATTGTACAGTGGCCTACTCGTAGGGTAGCGGAGCTCTTCCCGGTGGGCTGGGGGAAGAGGCTAACAAATTTTCACAAATTTCAAAAAAATTCAAACCAAATTGTGCTCCAGATTGTTCAATTTAAATGCCTAATATGAAAATGGGTTCCTACTTGTTTGCTTCATTCCCCCTTCAAAAAGAATCATGTTCATGATTCAATACAGGTGGGCCTCTGAAAGGTGTTCAGTGTGAAAGTAGGCTTCAATTACTCAGCTGAATTTCTGTATTGAATTGAATAAACTTTGAATTGATATGAATGTCCACATTACAGGGAAGGTATCCCGTCACATCGGTGCGGGTCAACAGGTTACCGGACACGGAGAAGGAGCAGGGAGCCTTTGAGATGAATGCACCCGGTCTTGACAAGACCAAGATCACCTGTCCGTCTGTCCTGGATCGAGAGCAGCTGTTTGACGCCATCGAAGTGGCGCCCTCAAGAGTTCCGCAGACGAACTCAACGCCGTCTCCTGCAATGTCTGGGTCACCCCCTCCTGTTCCTCCTTCACAGGTGTGTATCCAGGGCCCCGTCTTACAAAGAGATACGATTGATCCAATTAATCGTATCTCTATGGAAATCCAACAGTGTCATAGCTTTCTACAGGAAATTTGCAAAATGTCCTTTCTAAACAAAGGAGAACACACCAAATTGTCTAGAAAATCGACGAATTAATAAATATGCATCATATATAGAATTTTTTTTGAACAAACATGCATTTTATATGTTGACGTTGCTGGCCATCCATAGTTACAATTGATCAGATCAATCGCAACTCTTTGTTAGGCGGGGCCCTGGTCCCTCTTACATTTTCTTTCATCCCTCAAACAAGTCCTAGAATGAAGACGGATTTCAAAGGGGAATTCAACGCAACTTAAAAAATATTTTTACAGGAAAAACAAAATGCAGACAAGAAGATAGATGAAAGTTCGAACACTATCAGACAAACAGTAAGAAAGTAATGAATTGTTAAAGGACAAGTCCACCTAAGAAAAATGTTGATTTAAATAAATAGAGAAAAATCAGACAAGCATAATGCTGAAAATTTAATCAAAATCGGCTGTAAAATAAGAAAGTTATGACATTTTAAAGTTTCGCTTATTTTTCACAAAATAGTTATATGCACAATTTAGTCACATGCAAAAGAGAGAATCGATGATGTCCCTCACTCACTATTTCTTTTGTTTTTATTGTTTGAATTGTACAATATTTCAATTTTTACAGATTTGACAGTAAGGACCAACTTGACTGAACCATAAAATGTTAAACAATGGTTATTCCACATGTTCAAATACAACTTTGTTTCACAGGACAATGAGGAGAAAATAAGAATATTTCATATTTCACATAATAAAATACAAAAGAAATAGCGAGTGAGTGATGTCATCAGTTCCCTCATTTGCATACCGACCTGGATGTGCATATAACTATTTTATGAAATTAAGCGAAACTTTAAAATGTCATAACTTTCTTATTTTACATCAGATTTTGATGAAATTTTCAGTGTTATGCTTGTGGGATTTTTCTCTTTTTGTTGGGGTGGACTTGTACTTTAAAAGGTGTAAGAATTGCTGATCACTATCCCTATGGAGACTTCAAATTGGCAGCATTGGTGATGTTGTAGCGATGTAAAGCAAGAACTAGCCTTCCATTTTCTCCATTACATGAATTTGCTAAAATGCCATTTTTTTCCAAAAGTTTATTTCATATTATATTTTTCTTTCATTGATATGCTACCTTGTTCTACTTTGATTTCTGTCCCAATGCAGTAAATAGCCTATGGGGGAAGTTGTTCCTACCACTTGTCATAATTTACTTACCCAGTTGCCAATTTGAAATTTATGTAGTCTAAGGGATCTCACTTTGAAAAATTGCCATTACTTTCTAATTGCTTATCCAATTTCTTCCATACTTTCACCATTCTACTTTATTTCTTTTTTCTCCTCATTCACACAATATTTTGTAACCAAGGTTGGATTCCCCTTTAATGCAGCTCTAACCTGTCCAAGATTTTTTCACCCAAACTAAACTTGGATCACATCCAAATGTGGAATTATGGAAGCAATCTCAGTCCCCTTTGGCAATAACCTAGCCTGAACTGATTTCGGATGGGTTACAGTTTGCCTAGGTCACAAAATTTGTAGCACAGACCATGGTTTTCAAAAAAGACGATACAAAGGTCTATTAATGGTAGCCCAATATGAATGAGGATTGCATAAGGTACAGTAGCAACTAGTAATCATTTCCAAATATATTCATATTGATGGTCAGCAGTTGTACTGGACTTCTTTTGAATCTATATAAATGTCAATAGTACCTGCAATGTTTTGTTCTCCATTTATCCACAGACTGCAGGAAAAGCTGGGGCACCAACATCTCTCCCGGAATCCAACCACATCACGTCCAACAGTCCCATCCTAGCAAATTGCCGCGACCTTGCCTCCCCCGTCCCCATGGCAATGAGGCACGGCAACGTCATCACCTGCCTGCGTCCTGCCCCACCCATCAACCCAATGACGATCTGGGCACGCAAGGAGGGTAGTGGAAAGAGCCCCAAGGGCAAGAGGCGTATGCTTCAGTCCAGTAAAAAGAAAGGTGAGGAAGTCTCTCTCATTCACAACACAATAATTCAATTCTCAAAAGAAGTTTCATTTCTTTCGTGGTACAAATCTGTGGTTTATGCAGATTTCTTGTATTATCACCCTTCGATAAGGCACCCTTCACCAAAAGCACGCATTTATGATAGGACTTTCCTTAGAGTACGTGATGAAATAAGCCTAATTACATGTATATACACAAGTCTGCATAGTCCATGGTGTTATGCCATGGTACAATTGAAACCTCTGTTGTAAATACTGGCCATATGGGCCCTGTTGCAAAAAAGTTATCTAATGGTAACTACTATGGTAACGATGATCAACAGCCAATCACAATCAGGGATTCCAGGCAAGTTACCATTGCATGGCGAAGTTACTATACACAACAAAAAAAGTAAGTCCCCCCTAAATCAAATTGCTGTAACTTTTGAACGGAATAATTTTGAAATATGATATTTCGTAGGTGGTTTTCCACACTCATTAAGCAACTCCTGGGGAAAATGAGATTGATCGGTTGAGTCATGCATGAGTAATCAAAGATTGAATTAAAAATGAAAATTTTTGAAAGTCACAAGAGTCGTTTTTCAGATTGTGTAAATACGAATCTGGGCAAAGGTTGTTTTTAGGTGAATTTTATGGTGTTAATCCTGTTTTACTATCAATCATTTAGCCACTTCACACAAAATGTTGATATCGTATGTTTATGGTTGAGTAAGCAAAATGTTTTGTGACGTATCATCATATGGGTTTATGGCAGTATCCCCTGCAACTTGTTAAAACATGTTAAAATTGGTAAATGTTGGTGGCTCCCCCAATTACTCCGCCCCTCCCCATTTAAAAAATCTGGATCCACCACTGATTTGTCCATTACCATAAATTCAACTGATCCTGAGAAATTGTTAGGGAAGAATACATTTATGCAGTATAAAGAGTATTCATTCCCAAGTTTTCGAATGTGCTCGCTCAACCATGAAAAAGTAAAAAAAATTGGAAAGTATGTGGTGATAAAACTGTTGGATGATAAAAACAACGGCAATTAAGTCACATTTGAAACCGAATTTGCCCCCATTATTCACTTTATTATAGTGCTGCAAGTCAGGCGCCATGTTTGGGTTCGGTTCGGTTAGGTTCGGCAGAAATTTGCTGAACATTGGTTCGGGGTTCGGTAATGATAAAGCTATAGTTCATTCAGGTAGCGTACCGGTAGACAATTTGTACTTGATTGACTGCATGTGCTCGCGTGCCCTCTGTCACATCAAACCATTTTATCTCTATCTTGTTGACATGAAAGTTATAGCGCTCAACGAATCAACAGTTATCTCGAATTTGATTATCTGATGACAGATTTATTGGGTAACTCACAGTTCTACCAAGGAGACTCTTCCTTGTTCTCCATGCCTGGACCACTCTTTGGATACTTGCCAAATAAACTACGCTCGCACACACCATATACCAGTACAGTACAGTACCAGCTAGGCCAGCCCATGCAGTGCGGGACTCTGAGCTCATGAATATTTATATACAGTCCGGCCAAACGTGATTGGCCATTGCATCACATACGAGGCGGCCAGCGCCAGTGCACTGAACTGTAGGCATAGTAGGGCCAGGGGCTTGTCGAAGAAAGCGTGTTTATGTAATGTGCCTTTCGCTAATTGGCTCGATAGGTAAACTAAACCACCAATCGCATGTCGCTGATTGTCGCATCGGTACATACAGCCACGTGCATTGTCTGCTCGAGAAACTCAGCTCACCGATTGAAGAGCAAGTGCCGAGATTTCAATGATTTCATTGGTCAGATTTCATTCGACCATGAACGTACAGACCAAGTGGGATGCAAAGTTTTACAACTGTAATGGGACAGGGGGAGTAGAGTGATCATCGCATTGTTTATGGTTAATTTGAGAAGTTGATAAGAAAAGAAAAAAAAGATTGGGGGTCATTTTCCCCCAAGAGATGAATATTTCCGCATGGCTTTATCTTCATTCAACTTTTCAACGAGGGGAAAGGGATCATGCTATATGCTATAATCATTCATGAGTGTTTGATTTTTTTTTCATCTGATTGTTAATGTTTGGGCACTGACTGCATACTTATGGTCCGACTATTTTCTAAGAAATTTATGTTCAAATAAATAAATCAGATTTGCAAACACAACCATAATTGTCTTCATTTGTGCCTTCTTTTAGTTTCTCGTCTTTCTCACTACACCCCATAGGGATAATAAACTCACTATTTGCAACTGATTGGTTAAATTGATCACAACTTTATTTCATGTTATTTTTAATTTTAATTTAATCCATCACAATTCACAAGCACTCAGGGCCAATATTTCTTTTTCCTCAAATTCTTTTTTTATCTCTATTTTTTTTTTCAATTTTGATTTCTATTTTACGTCAATTTCATTATTTTTATTTTTTATTTTCATTTCTATTATTATTATTATTTTTTTTTGGGGGGGGGGATTCTCATTCGTCATTCCTTTCTTAATCATTCTCATGATCTCACCGTACAACCACCAATTATTTTTTTTTTCATTGCTGGTTTCACCATCTCCCCCTCTGTCCTGCTTCATCTACCTCTCACTCTCACCAACTCTCTCCCCCTCGGCCCTCTTCCATATTTCTTGATTCCTAACTCTAGTTCCATTCATTGACAAATCATACACGCTCATCGCAGTCTCTCCCCTATTGATAATCATTCTTCTTTCTATTAAATCATAATAGTCATGATCCGAGAAGCCACAGTGAATTGTTCAGCATGCCTTGAAATGTTTGTTGCTACCATTTACTGTGACTTCTATCAGCTCTGTCAAGAGACATATTTAAGAGAATTGAGATAAGAATAAGATATAAAGTACAACATATTGACATGTTTATTATTTGAAATATAACACAACTCCAGTGATGAAAATCCGAACACAGCATGAAAGTGCGCTGAAAAACGTTAATATCAGCAATGGAATGAGTTAACGAGACAAGGACGAATTCTGAAGTTTCTACTCTCAACCCAGTTTGCAATAAAACAACATATTCTGTAAAAGCAATGGCAATACACGAGTTACGATCTTAATCACTTCGTATCGTAAATCGTAATATTAATGGTACTTCATCTTTCACCTTCAGTTTATTGAGCTCGTTCATTCAAACTACTTTGAAGATTTTCAAATAAGAATCTTGTTCGCCACCTAAAAAGCAACGACATTTAGATAATTAGATTTAAATAATGAACACTCGTACAGTTTTGGTTTTCTTTACCATGCAATTCTTCGGCGATTCGGCCACAGAGCTAGAGATGATGAAAGCCAGTAAAATGATTATAGCGCAAGCTCGCGCAACATCATTCTTCGGATCTCCTTTCTTAATCAGGGCCGTGAAAACCACAATGTCAACATGAAAATGAAAACAAAATCTAGTAACCGCAAAATGAGCGCATACTTCCAACATAAAATTGCAAAGAAGATTAGAGAATGCGCAAATTTAATGATTAGAAAGGGTATAAACTTATAAATTTATTAGCTGAAAGCCGTTTGTTTGTTTTTTGCCGAACTTCCGAACCAAGTCTTAGTGTTCGGTTCGGAAGTGCCATGTTCGGCTACAGCACTACTTTATTACCCCTCAAAATGAGTCTGTGACATTAAAAATGCCCCTTTTCCCACTTCTATGCATGCTCACTCATCCATAAATAAACATATCGATTTCGTTTTTGCACAGAATTCTGCCCATAAGACAGCCTTGAAAAAAAGTTCCACCATATTGAATAAGGGGTCACTTATTCTTAAACATATGCACCCATAGTGTACACAATGTCTATGAGAGGGGAAGTCAAAATTTTAACAAAAATGAAATGAGGGTTTGTTTCATGGACGGTTTTTGTTGCTTCTGAGAACAATTTTTTCATGATACTTCGCACATGGTTTCAGATTAACACTATCTAAAAGGCGCGCCCACCAAAATAATCATTCGATACGGCACAGAGTGGGCCCAAGGCCTTAAACTTTCTTCTCATTTGCATAATTTTCGAATATTGTGTGCTCACTGAAGCATTAGACATCGGGATTTTCATAAAAATCAAATCAAATGAACTATGCAAGGAGGTTTGTGACAGATATCCATAGTTAGCAATTGCATTTTTTCCAATAACGTAAAAAAGAGCTAATCACATTCCACATGTTCATTCAAGCGTGAATGTTTAATTAAACGCATTTGAATCATAGAAGCACGTTAATTGGTCATGAACATAACGAAAAAAGTTGAGAAAAGATCATTTCAGTTACCAAAATGAAACAATACTTGCCTATGATATTTGAAATTCGTATTTTTTGTTTTCATTAAATGTTCATTGATCCGTGAAACGATGAATGTGAAACGATGAATATTGTTTAAGATACTCTTCCCAAAAATAAATGTCATTTTATTCGATCATTTTATCAATAGAAATGTGTAAAAAATCCAATTATAGCAAATTTTAACTTGTGTTTATTCAACCGTGAAATTTAGCCAAAAAACTTGTATCGTCTTTTCGAAAGTACCTTTTACAAGCCTTCTGACTATTTTCATGATGAGAATGTGGAATTCGTTCCAATAACGTGGAATCAAAGTCATGATATTTGGCTTGTGACTTTTGAAAAGTGACAATTTTGCCTTCTGGCGGTGCTCACGGAAGCATGACATAACATACGTCCATAACATTTACTCAGAGGGTAGCTTATAAAATAACCTACACGCTCATGTAAAAATATATTAAAAACTTGCATTGGTTCGGAAATTATGGATGTTTGTTTAAGGGGGGACCTCCTTTTTTTGTTTATATAATGGTAACTTTTATGCAACAGGGCGATGGTCTACTATCATTTTAATTCTCGCTATCGGCAATTACCACAAGTTCCTGGATGTAGCGCACAGTGTGAATGTGCTTTTCACTTTGTGCAGTGAACTAGAATTTCTGCTTCTTATTCAGTGATATGTAACCCAACAACTTCTGGTCCAGCTAGCGCTAGTTTAGTCGCATCCACTTTCACACCGCGTTCTCAATCTCTTCTTACACTTCGAGGAGGAAACATGGTAAAACTTGCCCCTTGTGTTATCCCCCTTGCTGTATATACTATTGTCACCTTCTAGCTAACGAAAGTTGCTGGGTCACACAATTAAACAACAAGAGCTACATCTGGGAGCGTTTGGTTATTGTCGATGGCGAGAATTGCTGCTTGATCTTAACTGCACTTGGCCTCATACCCACTTAGTCTCCTTGTCATTTGGTCTAATACCCAGCCAGTTGGTCTAATTTCCACTTTGTCTGCTTATTATTTTGTACATTGTCAAATCATAAATAGTTCATCTAACCAAATGGACTAAGACCAAGTGGGTATTTGATGAAATGGGTATAGCTTGAATTAGAAAATAAGTAATTGTAAATTGGCTAAATTGCAATTAGACCAAATGCTTAGTAGACGTACTGGTTGTGTACGAACTGAGGACGAAGCTATGATTGCATTTTCTTCCTCAATATTTACACATAAAGGAAAAGGTGGCAAGAGCATTGAGTTAGCTTTTATTATTCAGAAACTGGACAGAATATTTGACCAGTACTAAGATAGAAATATGAAATTATTGGACCACTTTTCTTACATGTACATGGAATTGCCCATATACAGTTACACCTGCCGTAGTAGCCACATGAGTTCAGTGGCCACATTTTATGTTTCACTTTGGGTGGGCTTAAATATGAGTGAATGCCAGAGCGCCTTTAGGCAGCACGGCTATAGCCAGGGTAATAATAATAATGACAGACATTATTGTAAAGCGCAGTTGAGTATTTATACATATTGAAATTATAAATGTACAATTATTATTTCATCTGTCATGAATCTCTGTTCTTCATATCTATCTGTACTTGAAGGGAAAGGAGACAAGAACCTTGAATCAGCAATCATCCAGAAACTAGACAGTCAAGTTTTAGAGGAGGATAACAGAATACTGAAAGTGATAGAGGCCTACTGCACAAGCGCCGGCTCCCGTAATGCCAGCAACTCAGGTAATGCCTTGACTTCTATCTTTGCCTTTTGGTGGCCCGACCTATGCTTCTGTCTTGTTCCTTTGAATATATTAGGTTAGGATGGAGGTTGGGCTGGGACCTCCCTCTGTGTTTCGTGGGATATGTCCGCAGGGTACGGAGATGTCGCTGCGATGTTCATTGACTTCTTGTGTATATAATTGGACCACGATTAGCCAATGAGAATTGAAGTGCATATTTCAGATCATTAATTAAGATATTGATAGGACAAGACTACTTTTTTCCAGAGCACATTACTATATTAAAGCACAAACTAAGAATTTGGGCCTTGGAAATTTTAGGTGTTGTTTAGTCAAAAAGTGACCATTTTTCACCAGGTTCCTTTTGGTCAAAGATCTAGTGCAAAATGTTGATTTAGGTTCTAGGGTAGCAGTGTTTCATCAATCCTAGATTCTAGTGAAATTGAAATTAATGTTTAATTTTTGTAGCTTAACCCATTGCATTGGGAACCGAGTGCTCCCTGTACAAATCTTAAGCGTATTAGATAATTCCCATATTTTGGGGTTAATATTTTTATACCCAGTGACTTACCTGAATTTCTTCAGATTAGTTTCAATGCTGCTATTCATTTGCATGGTCTTCGAATTGGGTTGGAGGACTTTGCAGATTTTTTTGTTTTTGTTTAAAGATTGATGAAACTTCCCCCCAAAAAACACCCTTGGGTAGTGTTTCACATTGGATTTGTGGGATGTTTTATCTGTCATTTTACCATAGACACTTGTATTATCCAGCAAATCAGAACGAAGAAAAGTGGTCAGATGACCAATGCTACTGAAATTCTATCTATGTCTTTTGAATATGATAAGATATAATTGACAATTGACTCCTATTGCATGGGCACAAGCTCCAGAAATGCTACCAACCTAGCTCCAGCCAACCGTTACTAACTTAGTATCCCCTGACCAGTGTTTATCGCTATGGTGGTCGGTGCAGGTCAGAATTGTTCACGGCTCAAAAATTTGACCAGCACTCATTGCAAATCAAAACTGCCTGACCGGCACTAGTTTCCTCATTGACAAACAAAGAAATGTGAAATTGAAATTCTTAATATTTAAAAACGAAGTAGTTTCCATCCCCTGAACCCCCATGCCAAGGTGGCTGTGATTTCCTGATTACCATTTAAAAGTTCCTGGTGACAGTTCTGCCCCTTGAGAGTTGTCAAGAAAAGTAGGAAGAATCTAGAGTGCATGGCTGTCTAGAGCTACAAATCATTTCAGTTTGTTTGAATTATTGCAAGAAGGGAGCAAACTATATATATTTTTTTTGGTATTTGATCAAAAATCTAATGTCAGGGATGCAAGTGTGTAAATTAAGAAGAAAACAGTTGGCTAGTTGATACCAGGGATTAGTCATGGTCAGGAGTTCCGAGTCCCTTAAGGCCGGCATCAGCTACATCTATGCTAGTTTATGAGAATAACAGAATCAGTCAATGGGTTTATATTGTGCATGAAAACTTTAAAACTTTTTTTTTTCAATTTGAGTCTTTGGTGTTGTTTACATCCTACCAATAGTTTCTTTTGTTGCAGGGGGGGGGGGGTAGTACTTCCAGGGGGCCGTTTCATAAAGCTATTCGTAAGTTAAGAGCGACTTTAAGAACGACTGGTGATCCTTTCTTACGCGCTAAACCATCGCCAATGAACATTTTGGTGTACACCATGTAGCACAAGAAAGGATCACCAGTCGTTCTTAAAGTTGCTCTTAACTTATGAACAGCTTTATGAAAGACCCACCTGGTCACCATTTCAAGGTTGTGTTCATGGACAAGTCGTCATTCAGTAAAATTTTCATTAAGGTCATTGCTCAATGGCATTGTTATCCTTAATGTGGAGGAGGCCCACAGCTCGCCATGTGGTTAGTCCTGAAATGAATGTTTCGGTGAAAAAGGTTGTTTTTTATTTTTTGTTAAACAGCTCTAGTGGCATGAAGGAGAAAGCAATTGGACATGAAATCATTAACATTTCCTTCCCCTGCTTAACTGCATTACCTCCCTGTGCAAACACCAGTAACCATTAGTATGTTCCATGAAGCACTGCATCGGTGATTTGTCACCAACACATGTTATAAGCTACTGAAATCCTTGCATCTCATTGGCTGAGAGCAAATTTCTTGTTAGAATCCATTGACAAGGTGCTTCTTGAAATGCTCTTCAGGCTCCAGTAACACGAAGCATAGTGATCGATCGCGTAGTTGATTTGTGCAATTGATTGCATATGAATAGTGATGCAATGAATCATAAAATCTGCCTTACAATCAGTCGCTAACCTTATTGTTGCAGGATCCAGGGGTTCGTAACACAAAGCTTAGCAATCATTGTAGAACAATTTTCTACGATTGATTGCATTGACTACAATGTACAATCAATCGTGAAAATCAAGCATACGATTAATCACTAACCTTGTGTCACGGGGCCCAGATCTTTTCTTCCTTATCTATTGACCTCTGCTTAACCCAATAACTCCCTGCTTTTTCTTTCCCCGTGCCTGAACCTTAATAAACTACCCCCTCTGTTGACATAATCATGTACATGTCTGAGCCAGTTTGGCCTTTTGCTCTCATTTTATGTTTTTGTTTTATGTCATGGTTTAATCATTTCCTTCCCATCTATCTTCTGTATTCTTGACAAATTTAGAAAAGAACATACGAATTGCAGAACTTGTGTATAGATGTTGATTACTGGAAAATGATAGGTTTAAAAAACTCCTTTTCAGTGGAGGCTTAGATACAGAAGAATAATGTTTTTGTATTTTATGGGGAAGAGCAAAGAATGGTAATAATAAAGAGATGTATAGGCTTGCATATGAAGCTTTATGATGATCATTCATTTGGTGAAATAATGGGAAAATTTCAGAGTGGCTCTCATATTGCTAAGCTTCCTTATCTGTATATTTGCATATTTAATTGTCTGATGTATTTGACAATAATGATTGTTTTTAGATGTCTTCGGTTGAGGAAATTAATGTGGAAAAATGTATTTTGCTTAATTTTACGGAAGAACGTAAAACAAGATTGCTGCTTTTGTATTTCATTACTCAAAATCAAAAGGTGTATGGAATTATTATGAAAAGGCCTGCATATAAAGCTGTGTGATATTTATTCATTTGGTGGAATCATGGGAAAATATCAGAATCACTTTTTGTCTTTCATCTTTTCTTCATAAATCGTTCAAGGCATTCTTTTATTATTTATTGATGATGGCAGGAGGTTTATTCGATTATTCAAGTATAGACATGAATTCAAAACAGGGTGGGGTTGTAGGTTTGATTCCTCCCCCTAAATATATCAACTTCTTTGAAGATATTAATCTGATTTACCCATTGTTAGGTAGCAAAGAGAAGGGTATTAGAAGACACTATTTGAAAGATTCTTTTGAACACGTCTCTCCTCTATTTAAACAGAAAATCAATTCTAACACTCCCCACTACCCTTCCACCAACTCCTCCCCTTCAGTTTTTGTTTATCATTTTTTTTTTCAATTTATTTTCAATTTTTATTTGTCAATTTTCTCTTCTCCACCATACCCTGTTACATGGCAATAGTTCCCTTGGAGGCGGCGCCTCACGTGTTTCTGGCCGAGGATGAGAAGATAATAGTGGAAGAGACAAAAGGTACCGAGACGGTAGTAGAAGAAAAGTGAGTCCCTCCTCTCTCTCTCTCTCTCTCTCTTTTTTTTGTCATTGAAATCTTCACTTCATGTTATACCTCTTTCCATTTTTTATAATCTTTATAAGTTATAGACATTCCCTCCCCCACCAAAAAAAATAAAACAAATAATGCACACAAATTTTGATTTTCTGATCTGCTTCAAAATCTAAACCATCTATGGCATTTTAAAATCGTATTCGCCCTTATTTTTAGCAAAAGGTCGGTCAGCAATCATCATTCCACTTTTTTCTTCCATTTCTCATATCATTAATGTTTATTTTGATACTGTTGATTAATTTCACAACAAAACAAGTATCATGTGAAAAAGTCTCAAAATTGCTTTTTTGTTGTATATATCTTCCTCATTTTAATACTGGCCAATTCTTTTTTAATCCTCTCCCTCTTGATAAGTTTGTTTTTTAACAATTTCCTTAATATCCAAGTACCGTAGAAGTGAAAGTCAATTTTGATTTTATAAATTTGTATTGTAATTGTACACACTTGATTCATCCCTGTCATACACCCATTCGACTATTATGTCTCTTCCACCCCCCTCACATTTTCTTCAGTCATATTTCCTCCGTATTTCATTTAATTTTCATTTATTTGTGAAGAACATATGACCCATTTTTAAACTTCCTGATATGCAATTTGATACCTTTCATTTACATGTAGCTTTAGCATTTTTCACATTCGAATTCATAATGCACCAATATATTCTAAAGCATTTATATTACCTCCTTTGTGTAGTAGATTTGGTGGCTATTACTAGTCTCACTTTCTGTCTTATTATCATTTCTTTTTTAATCATTTATTTGTGTACCCCCTATCATGCACATATTTCAGATCATATGGTATTTGTGTTTTTGTTCTTGTATAATGTATTCATTTTCAATGAAAATAAATCATTTCATCTTAAAATTATGTAATCCTTTAAAATGTGTTGTTGAAATTTTACATTTTATTATTTGGAGAAAAAAGACGTATTTCATGTTTTGAAAAAAAAAGACAAGATTTAAAATGAATTTATTTCATAAGTGCAAAATAAATTGTTACATGCTTTGTGACAAGGCTGGAACTTTTCTTAAATGCATTCCGGTAAAAGTCACATTTAGTGCCTTATTTATTTTTCCAAATTTTCAGTTTATAATTATCAATGATTATTATGGGGAAAAAGTAAGCAGAAATGTCCAAGAGAGTTGTACCAGGGAGATGAGAGGTCCACTTCCTGGTTGTATATTGAGTAATTTTTTTTTTTTTTTATCAATGTATTATGAAAATGACTAGAAACAAGGACAAATATGATTGTTGTTTTGTTTTTGTAAACATGCAGTTTGTAACACCCTCCCCAGTAAAGTCTATCATTGCTTTATTAATCGTTTTTAACCTCAGCTGTTGCATAAATGCTTAACTAACAAACAATGGAAAGCTATACATCCCATATTGCTGAAAAAAAATCCTTTTTTTTTTTTCTATGCTACGTGTGTGAAAATGCAACTTTTGGCATTATAATAGCTTCTAATTTAATATGCCACTTTTGAAATAAAGGCAGAGAATGCTTATGTTGCAGTAATTAGCACAAATCGTCCACAAATTTTTTACAAAGAAATTTCTTCCTGTAATGGTACATGTAGCTTTAACAGTTGTGCAGAGTCTCATAGATTCTCGTAATTTACACTTCATTGAAATAGTTCATATGAAATAATTGTTTAAATCATTGCTCATGTACGGTACAGGATGATGATGTTTTGAGTAGTGTATCACATTCACTTAGCGCCATCTTCTATTAGTGTTCTAACCAAACCAGTCTGGTAGATTGTAGTGTGAAAGTCTGAAATGTATTTTCTCAGTCCTGTACTTGATTCAGTAGAATAATCTTAAGACCATACATACATTGCTTAGATCATTTATTCAGTGTATCGTCTAATGTACTGTATGTTCAATTAACCAATTTACATGTATCTCTTTCCCCCCTTTTGGCTTTCTGTCATTCTCTTCTGCACCGTGCCCCGCCCCTCCCCCACCCACATCACTGGAACAAAACCATGCCATTTGTCCCTCCCTATTTGCGACACCCCCTCCCCCATTGAAAATCACCCCCCACCCCACCTGTAAAACTCTGCCCTATTATCATGCGGTATGGTTTGACGTGACACATAGACCCCAGAAACTTTGGCCCATCCATCAGATGAAAAAAATGACGGCCTATAAGCTGAGTGGGGGGCTGAGTGCGTTGAACGGGGTGCTTAGAGTATAGCGCCCCCTCCCTTTCTTGGGTAAGGCTTTGCTTGGATCGTTGTATGCCTCCCTCCCAGAATCCCTCGCCCGTTTTCCCTCTGCTCACCCAGTGAAGGACTTAGGGATGCCACTTTCAGAAAGGAAAATAAGTCACATTTTTACATATATTCTTGGCTATAGAGAAATTAGAGATACCTCTTAACTCTTTGCTTCCCGGAAACGCACGATCTCTGTAAAAGCCTATGCGAATTGCAGACTTCGGTAATCAAGGGGGATCTGCACCTGAAGGCCATGCTACATGTATATGATTTCAATGTTTTACAAATTAAAAAGTGGCACCCCCGAGAAGTGCATTTTGTATCCTCCTCTGCCTGCTGTTTCGTTAATTCTGTGTTAATGTACTGTAGACATAGAGAGCATGTCCGTGTTAAATTAATTCCCTTCGCCCATAATATTCATTATGGTGTACTATTTAGTTAAAATCTTATCATGTCGGTGTCAGAAGAAAGGCCAAAATATGGAATGCAAAAGATGTTCCATTTGTTGGTATTTTATTTATTGGATTCTGGTTCATCAAGGTTGATGTTCAGGAAAAGTATCTCATGCTCATCCTCTGACATTTTTTGACAGATTAAGCAACAAATTACTGATAAATTAAACATATTTGGGGTAATTTTACTACCCATTGTTCAATCACAGATTTAAATTATGATTTAAACTTTTACACCATCATGAATACAGGTGGTTATATTTATATGATTTTTTTGTCTTTTAGTCTTATCCTCTTCAAGTCGACTTGATGACACCCAGTATCTTGGCTTATTGTGCTGAATTGTCTTATTGTCTTTGTGCACTTGCAAGCGTTCGCAGTTAACATGCATGCATTCTCTTGCATTTCAACAAAATAAAATGTTCATAATAAATATAATTATTTTGTGCATCGATCGTTAGGATCCTATCTATAAATTTGATTGTTTTTGTTTCACGTTGCTAGCTCTTGCATCATGTGATGTACATCTTGTGCAGTTTGATTGCATGTGTATCAGAGTACTGTTTCATTGAATTGTTATCGTTACTGAATAGTTGCCATTCAGACCAGTTAAAAATCAAGCATTTCACTCTTATTATTTGCCTGCATTTATTCAAAGTTCTGTTCCATTAAGGCTGTCGTCACTGTGAAGTTGACATTTGAATACAGGTACCATAGTTACAGCATATCTCGACCAATCTGAACCAAAGATGTCATAGAGATCAATGACAAATTGTAACTTACATTTCTTGATTCTTGAAAGGTGTGAAGGGTCTGTTTTAGAAAACTATAAAAAAATCAATAAAACATTCAAAGTGCAATTGTGTACAGAAGACACTGCGTTTGTCAATTCTTGAAATTTCAAGCAATACATTCTTAGACACTCATTTTGAAATTGATCCATAGTTGGAACTGATTGTAAATGGTACTTCATATATTGCATCCGCCAACCAAGGGGGCTATAGGAACGTTTATATACAAAGGAAATTTACTTTTCAATCAATTTTTTTTCTTTGTCAACCATTCACACACAGTGAAAAAGCATGATTTGAATCACAAAGAACAACTGCTCGATGCTTACAATCATGATACATGATGTTGACATTGATAGATGAATTGCAAAAAAAAATTAACAAAGGCTGGAAATGAGCCCACTTTTGTCCACTAAATTTGACCACAATGCATACTGTTATATCCGTCCATTTTGTATTGAATTCACTTGAAATTTTAAACATTTAATTTTGAGAATTAATCAAACACATCACATTCAAAGATACATTGACTAAAAGGTTAGATTTAATTCAAGTCTAAAATAGAAATTCAAGGACTTTGATAATTCTTATTTGATTTGAATGCCTCAAGCGAGAGCTAGACACTTATCTTTCTTTGTGTTAATCTTAATTTGTAGAAAATGGAGGAGGGTCTCTAATTAACTCCTGATATAATGTAATCCCTCACTCAATAGAATGATAAAGATATCATTGATCATAAAGATGAAAAAGTGGCATTTTAAAAAGTGAAATTTTGTTAAATTGAATAAATGAGTAAATCAAGTATAAAGGGCGATATAAAGTAAAAATTTGAATAAATACATACATTATACTTCTTGGTACTTAAAATGTATGCAAAATAACCCACATTTGATTTATAAATTTTCTGGTTAATTTTGTTTTATTTTGGAAGTTTCCCCAAAAGCAATTTGTATTTGTCCTCTTAATTATGGCATTAATTGGCTAGCATTCAAGGCATAGTTGCAAACTGATGTCTTTAACCTTTATGATGCTTGCCTTAGAGATACATGCCAGATTATTTTGACCTGTCCAAGTAATCTTGTTGTTTGTCCCGCTGTTTTGGCTCTCTCTTGATTATAAGTCCTTCGATTATTCCTTTGTTTGACAGCAATGAAAACTCAATATTTATTTTCTGTACAAGATATGAATGAAAGCATCAAAGGAGTTGAATAATATTGTGAGCATATGAGTCAAGATAGAAAAGAATATATGAATAGCCTTATATATATATCTATTATAGAGTTGTTGCCCGGTGAGTAGAGGTTGATAGATTTGAATCCTGCTGGTTTCTCAAAAAAACTTTCTGACGTTTCTTAGATCAAACGATTTGCATAATTTATGAAAAGTATGTTTCGGAAAAAGAAAATGCCCAACATTAAAAGAAAAAAAAACATGGGTATATGTACATTTTGTGCATTCCAAATTTGTGTTCAAAACCATATTCTCGCCAGAGCCAGAAGTTATTCCTATGTATACATGCCCTGTCTGCATTATTAAAAACTTCCATAAGTGCAAATGATCTCTGGAAAGATAGATCGGTGGGGAAAACAAATTAGTATTACTAACCAATGAGGTTCATAGAATACTCACCTCCTGTGGTGAACATTTACAACGTCAGAGCTCACTGGCATGCAAAGGGAAGATGTAGGATATATTTTAAACAAAGGGGTGCAGAAACTTGGTCAATCTCATTTGAATTTTTCTGACTAGCAAAGAATAATCACTTCAACAAATTAATAGGGCAGGGGGGGTCTTCTTATAATAGGGGAGGCAGAGTGCACAAAATTAGCTCGGGGAGGGGGCATATCCCCCTTACCCCCACCCCATTTAGGATTTCACCAATACCAGAGCATATGGCATAAAGAGCAAATAGATGTGGAGTGGAGGAGTAGGGTGGGGAGTGCCCAATTTTACATTTAAGGACAGTTGACAGTTATGGTATGTCACATCTAATTATTCCTAACAATTGTAGAATTGTCAGTTTCCTCTTGGATTTGTCACAGACAATTTTTGGGAAATTCCTTTTTTTTTGCAATCGCAGTGGCAAGTTCATTATTATGGGGGTTTTGTCTGTTTCAGAGGGCCTGAACATTGTGAATGTAGAAGAGATGCATTGTGGTTATGTTTCAAGTGAATTATAAATGATTTTAATTAGTTAATCACATATTATTATAAAACATAAACTTAAAGTTACATACAAATATTGAATAATCCCATTGTAAAACAAAAACATAATGATGGTGGTGATGATGGTTATCATGATACCGGGATGATAATAAACAACAAATCATGAAATGGATTCCTCAAGTAATCAAGACAATGAATATTTATTGAATAACTTAAAGCATGAATAAATAATTGATTACATATGTACGTTTGAAAAGTGCATGCAAATGCATAAAACTTTTTATAGTTTTACTTTGTAAATTATGTTCATGTATTGTGAGATTATGTTTTAAAGCGAAAAAAATCATTAAAGATTTATCAATATTGCATTGTGTATTGGTCTCATGTCATATTGTTACATTAATTTCTGTGCTAATTGCATCATTCACTAAAAAATTATAAAATTGCATCTGCATGTGTTAATCTTCTTTTGCACTCGATGTTTTTTTTCTTCTAATGCACACATGCCTTGTTTGAAACTCCTTTTCTGTACCTGTTTAAAATTCATTGTCAAATAGAATCACCCCCTTCTTATTTTGTTCTGTTTGCGCTTGTTCATTATTTCAGCTTGTTCATTTTCTTGTGTTGTGAAATATTGTTATGTTCAATATATTGTATCATTCACAGAAAATGAGAAATCTTATAAATGTACAAATAATGTGCTGAGAAAGGCTCAATTTAAATTTCAAGGAATAAAACTACATACAGAGTGGCTGTAAAAGGTGACCAGTCAAACATTGAATGGCTCAGGATTTATACTAAATCTTTAATAGGATTTGTTTTTTAATTTTGAAACTACATCAAAATCTTTTAGCTTGAAATCGAAATCTACAAAGTTCAAATCTAAATCTGATTTTTAAAAGAAATTGGAAATGTTTCATCCGTGATGTTTAATTACCATTACTGTTACAGTTCAAAATTTAATGTTCATGCAAAGACAAGAAATGTGGAAGGCATTTTGTATGAACACCGATGAATTCAAAATACATTTGAAGGGATGCAGTTTATAACCTGATTTTGCTGAGTGCAGAAATCGGTTTCACACTGCCAAATCATCTGTCTTTAAATTCATATCATGCTGCCTTGCAGTTGTAGGCTTCTGTTTGAAACATGCTACAGAGTTTACCTGTTTGCATGACTGTTAAACTGCACAGTATGCTCTGCAAAAATTACCATCAACAAACAATTGTTTTTGTTTTTTTATACTGAAAAGTCTGTACAAAATGCAACAGGATTCATGTTTGTGCATCATTGCTAGTGTCAAATTAGTGAAAACATGGCCTCTAAAAACATTTCTAATGGATTGATGCCTGCAATAAACCAATATCATTCTCTTCGTCCTCTTTTCTCACCAGAACCCTAGTGGATACAGTGTACGCCCTCCGAGACCAGGTCAAGGATCTCATGGACGAAACAAAACGACTCAAATGCGATTTGGACGATGAACGCAAAGCCCGACGGCGGCTCGAGACCTCCGTCAGGCACTCCATCGCGAAATACGACAGAGTGGACGAGACGAACTTATGACATGTGCAGTCCTTGACGTGTCTCTAATCTCCTTCCCTTATGTTGCATTTCATCTGCTTTTATTTTTTTTCGTTGTGGATGTGTAATTACACATTGGCTTTAATATCATCGCTTGAGGCATTCATCCTACGCAGAAATGCGAAAGAAAGCAAATTTGAGAAGACCCAGAAACATGCTGCATGCGACAGTTTAGTGAGCTCATTCCGGAATACCCTTCGATGAACCTTCCATTGTTTGAAGACATCTACAGAATAGCCCACCTGAAAGTGAGACAAGAAAAATTTGGATCCTCTTTCTGTTTATTGACACTACCTGGATCATCTGTTATGATTTATTTTTGATACTCTTCTTTCATTCAAATTTACGCATCAGATTGACCTTGCGTAGGAAGTTTTGAAGATGATTATAATTTTTGATGAGGCAATTGTACCACAATTTATAAGAAGAAAAAGCATTCTTAAGACTTGAATCAGGTATAGAGACTGACAAGAAATGCATTCGCGGGAGGGGAAGGGGGGCACTGAACTATATTGTTATATACTGTACATGCACTACTAGCTAGAAAAAGTGCATAAAAATGGTAGTTTTGCAATCTAAGATTTGATAGTGGTGCATTTTAAGGTGTAAAAGAAACAACAAAAAGTGAGGAAAATTGGTATTTTTCAGTAATTATTTCTGAAGATGTCTCTGGAGTTAATTTATTCATATCTAGGAGATGCACTCAGAAATGCATTAATGTGGCACAGCATTCTGCCTTTAACATTTTCCATGTATTGCAGTCAAGCAGACTTGTAGAAACTACTTTGAAAGGCATAGATTGAGAGAATGTAATGAAAGTGCATGATATCACATTTCTGAATATATGACCAGTTTTGCTGTAAAGGCCTGGTCCCACTGGCCAACGGACACAAAACGTACGCATGACAGATACAGCGGACATGCAAAATTTTGGGGTGGCTCCATCCGTTTTCATCCGCTCCAGACAATGGACAAAATGGGCGAACAATGAAATCACAGTGGACGGATGATAGATGGATATAGAGCTTATGAAACACGTATGCAAAGAGTACACAACGGATACATAACGTTTTCCAACGGATGGCAAGATTCTTTTCCGTTTTACATCCTCTCTGCATCTTTAAGTGCAGTGGGACCAAGCCTTAAGGAAAGTATGAATGTTTTTATTCTTGATAGATGTTGAAAAGGGGGAAAATTACAAGAGATGCAATAAAGCAGAAAAGAATGTTATAATTTACACATTGGAAAATAAACAGTTTTTAAAACTTAGTGTGAGCCAAAGAAGTGTTGAAATAAGACAAAAAGATTTTTATTAAGGTTCTCTCTCTTTTATGCCTTTTCTTTAGTATCATGTTTTCAGTACGAGTCTGCTTTGACATGCGTCTTACAATGATTCTAATTAATTCCTTTTAAATCTACTCTAATATTTAATGATAACTCGTCTTCCTCGTTTCTATCCTATGGTGGCTCATAAGGTTAATGATCCTTGTGTACTTGTAAAAAAATCTTCACTATACTGCAGAGCATCAAAAAAAGGATATTGATCAAATACATCTGGTTTTCTAACTTCAAATATTGTTTAAAAAGGAAAATCAACTTTGCATTAGGAAGATCAGAAAAGGGGACAAATTTGTCTTTTTTCAGGATTGAAAAGATTTGAATGTAGATGTGTATAGCATAGAGATCTTTTTCATATTTTAAGCAAGTTTGGTCAGAAGGAGAGGTTTAGACTGTTTTTTATAATAGATACAGTACATTCATGTCGCATTTACAATCTTCCAATGGCTAGCCTACAAAATTATATTACACAGAATTCACTGTATTTAAGAGAGATCGCAAAGTATCACTCTTCGCTAGATATTTATTGGGAAGCTTTTTGTTGGACGCAGTTCTCTTACATTGCTTTCTTTTCGCGGACAAAATTTATTTGAATAAACACCGGCCCAAAGGGTGGTAGATGTCAAACAAAGAAGCTTTAGTTTGATTTGGTCTATTTAAAAATACTACTGATATATATTATATAAAATAGGATTGATTTAACATATGTTATTAATGAGGTGTAATGCACTTGTGCAGAACATAGAAATGAAATATTTTCATTCGCAAAACATGTTCAGTCGTATTGTACTATATACGTCATTTTGTACGTTTCTCTCGCATTGAGTGAGACAATGGGGGCCTGTAAAATATTAGCGTGCCCGCCACTGTTTGTATAAAGAGAAAGGAAAAAGGAAATAGTAATTTTTATATTGATAGATACTTAGCATCGTGTCTTTGGAACACTAACCATTAAGATATGTTAATATTGAGCCCCGTTCGCACCTGACACAGTAAATCACTTCTAAAAGTCAACTGCATGTATTGAAATATAATTATTGTGAATGAACTTGTGGGGGGCTTTGGTATTGTGGTTTATTGACTCGTCTGTCAATATTGTTGAATGGTTCAAATATTAGGAGTGGCTTACTTTCAGGGTGGTTTACTGTGTTTGGTGCAAACAGGGCCTCACTGGGCAAGATACATAGTACTGGAACGTTAATCTTATGATATATGATATATGTATATAGAACATGAAATTCTCAGCTCCAACACTTAATGTAATCTTAGATTGATTTATATGTTTAATATTACACGATATTTTTTGAAGGGTTTTACTTTTGTATCATGTGCATTATGTATGTGAGGGATCAGATTGGGATATTTCATGGATTTTATTTGTACGTTTATTTTTGTTTCACATTTTCTGTGCAGTTTTGGTTCCTACCCCTGGATGATGTATTTGTGGCCCAGTAAGTCAGCTTTAGTTTCTTGTTGGGAATATTTGCCAGAAAATCACAATTGCCCATATTCTTAACTCTGGTTTGATATAAATTCTGGTTTAAATATGCTGTTTAAGTATGGAGAGCCTGATGTAACATACATCTTAAACATAACAGGCTCATTTTATTAGGTTAGTTTATTTGCTCATTCAACCAACACTCAAATCATTCTCAATATTGTCAGGAAATGATAACTAAAATGGTTTTCTTTACCATTACTACATGAGGAAAGAGCAAAATAAACATTAGAAATAAACAATGTAAACAAAATGTTGATATTTTCAGCTTCCCATAATTGTAGCACAGAGTAAGACCATAAACTAGTCTTCAGAATACAGTCCATTCGTTTTGTTGAAATCAAAGAGTTGGTTGAAAAATAATCTCTGATTTAATTTCCTCTTTGAATATTTCGAGTAAAAAGATGAATATGATTGAAACCTTTCCATAAACTCCTCTTATCAAGGGAGCCAATCTTTTCTGTATGAGCAGACACCCGTAACACAAAGCTTAGCAATCATTGTGGAACATTTTTCTACGATTGATTGCATTGACTGCAATGTACAATTAATCATGAAATCAAGCGTACGATTAATTGCGTGTATTATGGAGCCCTGGGCTCCATAACACAAAGGTTAGCGATTAACTGTACGCTTGATTTTTACGATTGATTGTACATTGTAGTCAATGCAATCAATCGTAGAAAACTGTTCTACGATCATTGCTAAAGCTTTGTGTTACGGGTCCCTGGTCTCTATGGACAGGTTAATTTTGCACATGCTCCAACGAAAGACCATATTCAATGCAAATTAATGGAATATATTCAGGGGCGATGCCACGTTAGTTTGATAGAGGGAGGATGACCCAAAGGTTGACCTTTTTTTGTAATTGAATATACGGGGTAATCTCAAGCCTGACTTACATGTACATGTACCATGACCCGGCTTTTGATATTCTTTCTTTCTTATATTATTTGTTGCCTCTCTTTCCACTTTTTTTTTACTTGGAAAGTTATATAAGTGGGGGGGGGGCAGTTACACCTGCCCCTATGTGGCATCCTTGAATATATTATAGATTATTATTATTGCTATCATGTACTGTCAAACAGCATTATCTGAGGAATAGATGCAGACTATTCATTCTTCAGTTGGTTAGATCTGGGCCCATTGCATAAAAGTTACTTTTATGCTAACTTTGCTATCCAATGGTAACTACCATGGTAACACTGATCAACATCCAATCAAAATCCAGGATTCCAGACAAGTTACCACATGATGGCAGACTTGCCATAACAGTAACTTTTATGCAATGGGGTCCAGATTTATCTTGCTTTTCCTTTCATGAAAAAAAAAAGAATTGCGGCCATCTAACAATCTAATATAAACTGTTGTTAGGCAAAGGACGATCGTATTGAAGATATCAGTATGTGACAGATATTTTAGTAGAGCAAAATTTCGGTTTTTATCCAGTTTGCATTGAATTTTACAGATTGTGTGCAAGATGTGAGTGACCTTTGACTTTCCATTTCAACCTTTGGTTTTTCAGTTTCAAATAGTTGTATTTTTAAATTCTAATGAGTTAAAGGGATTAATCATCTACTTCAAATGAATTAGAATATAAGCAAAATTATATACTAGTAGATATATGGATATTAGAAAACAAATCAGCAAGGGCTTGAGGGGAAATTTGACTGAAAACATCAAAGTTGTGCAGTTAAGAAGTGGCAATTGCTCAGATGCAAAGTTGCGATCTTTTGATTGATCTTATGTGGTCCTCTTTCATATGCTGTTTACCGTATAAGGGGTTGTATCGAACAGCCTTCCATACATACATACACCTTCCATACACCATACTGTAGGAAAACTAAAATTGAAAGCCAACTGAAAGGTTTTTCTCCTGGTATCTTAACATGATAAATATATCATGTTCTAATAATCTCATTCGAATCGTAGAAAATATCCTATTTTGTACTACAATTATTATGATTATTGCTTATACCGGTACTTCACTAATTTGAAAGAAAAAACAAACTCAACTTTTTTATTTTTTAAGGCAGGTCAGAGAGGACCACACAATATCATATGCGTCTTATTTTGTTTCATTAATTACAACTTCAGATTGTTACTTTGATATTTTTAATCAAATTGTCTTGAATAAAGTTATTAATCTTGATTCATCCTTTACAGTTGGGCTACATTTTACATCTTATCCAAGGGGTAGATAGAGCCATATACTTCTATTTTTTCATACGCAGTAAACAAAAATTAATAACTTAAAATATAATTCATCATCATTGCATTTGTAAATGTCTTATCATTGATAGGTGAACCATTATTGAATTTTCATATCTTAATTTCTTATATTTTATTCATCGGTGATATTTTCACTGATTTTATTTTGCTCTGTTATCATATCGAGATATTATACGATTTTTACTTTTCGTAAGTTATTTACACTGATGGAGCCTGAAATTTTTGTGAGAATTTATATAATTGTTCTCTTGATAAGTGTTTACTATCTATATTGTGCATTTAGACCATGAGAATAAAATATTGCACACCACAAGTTATCAGTGAAATAAAACATGCAAAAATATAATTTTCAATGCTTATAATTGAGTTTTTATTGATCTACAGTCATGATCGTGAGAATTCTGAATCTTTCCTTTGACAGTGCATATATCATTTTCTTAGACTGTCATGATTTATGATTTAGCTTCTGCATAGAATGTATATCATTACTCGTACATAGGAAAGATTCATTATTCACATAATTTGAGAAATAAAATATATGATTTCTTGTGATAAAATGAGAATAAAAGAACAAGTGGAGTTGACTTGACATCAGTAGCTAAACGAAATTGCATACAGAACATTTATGATGGATCACCGTTTTGTGAAATTTCTAAATACTGTATTTTTTTTCAAAATATGTTCTCCAATTTTGAAGAAAATATTCTGTGGCTATCCCAATTCATTGCTAGATTATCTGAAAGTGTGTTAAATGAAACGGTTATCGTGTGAATGAAATAAAATGAAATTTACAGATTTTATATCAAAACTCATTTTGAACGGGGGCTCGATCATAATAAATATCAGCATATTCATATCTGACCTGCTAAAATGATTACAAATCCCTTCTAAAGCATGGAATGGGATGAAAATTTCAGGATATAATCTTTGTAATTTCCAATTATTAGATTTTTAAAGTAAGTGCTCAAGAGACTTGGCCTACTTTGTAAAGAAACATAACCGAAAGAGGGCAAAACGTGGTGAATTCGAATTTAGATGGCTGAAAAAAAAAATCAATGATCACAAGATTTTTTTAATGATACTGGATGGTTAGTGACGCTCCAGTATAATTTACATTATATCCTTTACCAACGTTTTAGACGGGCTTCAAAGGTCAAGTCCACCCCAGAAAAAAAGTTAATAGAGAAAAATGAAACAAGCATAACGCTGAAAATTTCATCAAAATCGGATGTAAAATAAGAAAGTTAAGACAATTTAAAGTTTCGTTATTTTTCACAAAACAGTTATATGCACAACTCGGTGACATGCAAATGAGAAAGTCGATGATGTCCCTTACTATGTTTTTTATTGTTTTAATTAAACAATACTTCATTTTTTTTTTTACAGATTTGACAATAAGGACCAACTTGACGAACCATAAAATGTTAAAACGATGGCAATACCACATGTTCAGGGAGGAACGTTGTTTCCCAGGACAACAGGGAGAAAATTTGAATATTTCATATAATAAAATTCAAAAGAAATAGTGAGTGATGTCATCAGTCCCCTCAGTTGCGTACCGACAAGGATGTGAATATAACTATTTTGTGAAATTAAGCGAAACTTTAAAATGTTATGACTTTCATATTTTACATCCGATTTTTACGAAATTTTCAGTGTTATGCTTGTTGGATTTTTTTTTTCTTTCCAAATCAACGTTTTGTTGGGGGTGGGCTTGACCACTGGCGCACAGAGGAGTGGCTTGGGGTTCATGACCCCCCCCCCCCTCATTTCAACGACTAAGGAAAAAAAGAAGGAGGGAAAGGAAAGGAATGGAAAGGGAAAGAAAAAAGAGGGTGAAATAATACTTCCTGAATATGATGAATATAGAGGATCCTAAAACCTATGTTTAACTGTTGTGAACATTGCTGATTCAGCATCAACTGGATAGAGACAAACGCCTGTTATTTGGACGTTTCGTCCCCCCTCCATTTTCTGGAGTTAACTTTTTGGAGGAGCCTGTCAACATAGACATTGCTTTTTGGACACGAATTTGAATTTCATCTTTGCCCCTGACCCCTGACTCGCTTAATCACTTCTCGTCGCGCCAAAGGCTTGGGGGGAGGGGGGGGGGGATAGAGGATCCTAAAACTTAGT